>NC_057801.1:89894648-89907747 GCF_018294505.1 Triticum aestivum | reverse complement strand
GTGGCGGGGAGCTGACGTGGCGGCGCGGGGTTGGCTGGGCGGCGGTGGCGGACATGTCCGTCCGTCGCGGACGCGTCCGGTGGCGGCGGAGGGCGATTTTAGGGTTTCGTTTGTGAATTCGTCCGCAAATTTCAGGGGAGGGGCTAGTTTTATAGGTAGAGGAAGCTAGGAGAGTCCAAATGAGGAGCGGTTTTCGGCCACGCGATCGTGATCGAACGGCCGAGAGCATGGAGGGGAGTTTGCTGGGTTTTGGGCCACTTTGGAAGGGGTGTTGGGCTGCAAAGAGAAAGAGGCTTTGCGGTTACCCGGTTAACCGTTGGAGTACCAAACGACCTCCAAATGGCACAAAACTTGACAGGCGGTCTACCGGTGCTATACCATTGCCGCTTGGCAAGACTCGGTCCATTCCGAGAAAGTTTAACACCCACTCACAACGAGAGATGAAAGGGGAACGCCGGAGGGCATAGGAGCGCCGGATTACAAAACGACAACGGGGAAAATGCTCGGATGCATGAGACGAACATATATGCAAAATGAAATGCACATGATGACATGATAAAATGCAACACGCAAGCAAATGACATGGCAAACAACGACGAATAACTAGCAGACACCTGGCACATCGGATCCGGGGCGTTACATCATGACCGCGGGCACAACGAACAAGGTGGCCTTGTATTGGTATGCTGAGCCGTCTGTTTTAACATAGAGGAGCTAGTGTGGTGATTATACACACACGCACGCATGCACACAAACTGCATGCACGCAACACTCACACGAACACATGCACCCACACAACACTCACACGTACACACGCAGCCACACACGCACGCAACACTCACGCGCACACATACACGCATGCATGCACACACCAGTACACCACACGACAAACACACACTCTCACGCTCAAGTGCTCAAGCTACACGTGCATGCGCACACATCTGGCCCTGACAGACACATACACAACCAGGTGATTCCCGCGCACGGGTTGGAGTCTTGTCGCGCCTGCGTAAATTTGTGTTTATCCGACCTTTTCCCTATGCGAACTAACAGGTGGGACCCACAAGGAACATGGTAAATTTAACTAGTCAACATGGTGCCATGCAGACTATTTGGCTGGTCAACAGAGTGCAATCCGATGCTGAACCGTGAGCAAGTGACCGTATAATCACTGCAAAACGTATATAGTGACCGTAATCAGCTTATTCTGAAGTTCGGTGACCGTATTACGCTTTTCTCTCTGTAGGCCCTCCAAAACTACATCTCTACACGTTCTCGCATGTTACATCTAACAACTATGCAATACAACACTACTACTACACTCTAACACAATAAATCATATGTGTTTTTAGTTTTACTAGACTTCATATTGTTACTTAATTATTCAGTTTGCATACATTAAAATTTCCTTTGCAATGTATGGCCAGTATCATCTACCGCGTGGGAAAAATCCCGCCCTTTCCTGTTTAATTAGGTTTGTATCGATGGATCGTGCGAAACAGCAAAACTATAGTACTATACAGTACAAGTGACAGTTCAGTGGGCCGTTGTGTCGTGTACTCCTCCGTTGTAAGGAGCAATGAGGCATCAAATCACAAAGCTGCACCTTTCCCGCAGTTAAGTTGGAGGGACGAAGTAATAATGCTAAAAAAATAAGTTGGAGGGACGAAGCAACCATCATTTCACTCGTTGCTGAATCCGCTTCTCCCTCATCTTCTTCAAGTTAACCATGTGTTGCTTCTGTCGTTGTTCTGCCTCATGTGGGACGCGGATCGGCTTGGTAAAGCACTAACACGTGGGACCGCATGTTAGCAAACTGCCAGGAAAACGTCCTCTAAAAATAAGAAACCTCCCCCGCCATCCGCGCGGCAAAATCACCTCCTTTTTACTAATGTTCATTCTATAATTTTTAGATCAATATAATTGAGATTTGTATAGATAGCACACAGGAGAAAAACCAAGTGGTACAGTTAAGGGCATCCACAATGTGTAGCCAAATGTGAAAATAGTTTTTGGCATCGTGGGAACCATTGTGGACGGTGTTGCCAAAGCCAAAAAGATGGAACCAATTGATTGAAGGAATAGAAAAATGCAACGTCTCTCCTCTTTCTCCCGTGCTTGGACGCATGTACAGTATAGAGCACAGAGTCTACTCCTCTGTCCCTTCTATCACAAATCACAAGGCAGTGATGCATCAAATCACAAAGCACGGATGAAGCAACCATCATTTCACTCTTCGTTGACTCCGCTTCTCCATCGTCTTCTTTGAGAAACCATCTCACCGCATTAAGCTGGACGAACGACCCTATTGTGTACTAGTAGTACTAGTACATTTACGCGTCCTTTGGTTCAATGGACTTCCTAGATGCAAATAAGGCGGTTGTCTCAGCTTGCAGGCGACACTTGCGAACGACTTATCGTGGTCTCCCTCAATGGTGTTCTCCGTCGAACGCACTTCGCCAAACCACAACGTCCGAGATATCGTCGACGTCACCGCAATGGGGAAGGAAGTCAAATATAGTTACTGCCTCCAATTTTTTTGTACACAAGGCCAGTATATCAAAATTACAATTTGCAAAAGGCCACTAACACTAATCGAGGCATAATTGATGGGGTTTGCCTCGTACTAGCAACCAAGGACATTAATATCCCCTGCATTCATGCGGAAGTGAGAATGTTGGTTTGCACGGCACTGCATTAATCAAGCGATGAGGAGTGAGATAGTTAGCTCTTTGGGCTTTGGAGAAAAAAATACGCATTAATTGACACGTGAAACGAGGATTTGTATCGATTAATCCCGCGAGGGAAAACCCCGCCTTTATTTTTTAACACTAGTACTCCTAGTATGTATGTACTTATCCTATTTGGGTCTAGGCCTTACATTGCCATACTTCGCCACACATTTTTGCCAAGCTTGCCTAGAGTTTTCAAAATGAAAAGGAGGTACACTTGCACACGGCTGTCATGGTTGCACTGCAACCTCACACGGTTGCTCCTGCACGCCGCGGTCGCACCACATCCTCACGCAGTCGCTCCTGCACGCCGCAAACCCAATCAAGGGAACGCACCCTCACTGACATGTGTTGTCACATGTGAACAAACCAAACTCAGCAATCCTACCGCTGACACATAATTTTCGTTCATAGAGTATGTTTATCCAACCGCATGTTGGGGAGTATCCGTACGGCCCGTGCAGTGGTCTGTTGGGGTAGAAGAAGAGGTGAGGAAGAAGGGTTAGGAGACGTAGGATATTCATCCAACCGCTGAAATGGTAGACTGACCAAAGTCAGGCGACTTGCATAACAATATATGTTTTTACACAGTAAAAGATCCATAAAAACAACAACATAAAGAAAAACTATCACTGCTCGCGGAACGAGACGGCCTCGTCGTCTTTGGCTGCCGGCGCGAACTAGCTGTAGGTGTCGACGTGTGTCTCCGCACCGTGGTTGTCCTCGGCCTCCAGCTACTCATTCACGCGGAGCGTGTGGGCGCTCTGCACGGATGAGAGCACCACCCAGTTCAAGTCGAGGACGTCTGGTTCTGCCTGCAGGAGGGCCTCGATGGTAGCGGCATCCGCGCGCTCCGCGTCGAGTTGAGCCTCCGCCGCCCGGTTCAAGCCCAGGATGTCTGGTTCCGCCTGCAGGAGGGCGTCGATGAGAGCGGCATCCCGCGCTCCACGTCGAGTTGAGCCTCTGCCGCCCGGTTCAAGTCCAGGATGTTCGGTTCCGCCTGCAGGAGGGCCTCGATGGCAGCGACATCCGCATGCTCCGCCTCAAGTTGAGCCTCCGCCGTCCGGTTCACATCCACGACATCCGGTTCCGCCTGCAGGAGAGCCTCGATGGCAGCGGCATGCACGCGCTCCGCGTCGAGTTGAGCCTCTGCCCCCCGGTCCTCCTTTAGTATCGGCAGGTTGAACCGCTGGCCCGCCTGCATCATGGGGGACTCGGTCGCCGGCACGAAGTCGACGTCCATTGTCTCATACCCATCAGGGTCCTTCTGCGCCGCGACCTTCGCCATGAACATTGGATCAGCTTCCTCCTCCTCGTAGCTTGGCTCCAGAGAACTCGGGGATTGGCTCGCCGCAAAGCGAGCTTGGAAACGGAGGTCTGTGGCGCCGACCACCGCCGCGATTTCTGCGCGGTGCTCCGGTGTCAGCATCTTGTAGTACGTGATCTTGCGGCGCACCATGGCTTTCCGGCGAATTAGGGGACACTTGATGCCGGCTAGGAGATTGAAAGGTGGGGGAATGTGTTGGAGATTTGGTGTGGTTTTAGGGCAGTGGCTGACGTAGGCCGAGCAGCGAAGGTTGTGGTGTGAATAGTGGTTCCGGTGATGACCGGTCAATCGATTTTGACTGTACATCGCTCTTGTCGCGTTCGCATTGCAGCCCGGCATGTTGGACCCTCCACGTCGCTCACTGAATGGAACGAGCTTCGTCTTGCGTTTTCGCTCGCTTGTGGGACCATAGTTGAGAGCAAACCGACGTCCCTCCCCCTCCCCCGCCCGTGTCATTTATACTACCACTCCCTCTGTTTTATGCAGAGTAAATAAAAACAGTGACTATACTACGGATGAGGATCCCCTGACGTGGCCGAACCCATTGAGTAACTGACATGCGGGGCCTAGCAAGCATGGGGTCCGCCAATAAGTGACCGAAAGGGAGTGCAAGGCAGGGATACCTACGTCATAGGATCCACTTCCACTACTACTCCCTCCTTCCATTTACTATACAGGGCCTAATGCGTTTTTCGAGGCTAACTTTAACCAAATGTTAATGTAATAATATATAACATGCAACTTACACAAAGCATACAGTCAAATTCGTATGCGAAAGGAGCTTCCAATGATATAATTTTCACATTATACATCTCATGTAGTACTATTAATCTTGTCAATAGTCAAATGCGGTTTTGAAAAACGCATTAGAGCATGGTTAATAATCTATCTATCTATCTATCTATCTATCTATCTATCTATCTATCTATCTATACCTATACTAATTTGGCACTTCCTAGAAATTTCCATGTTAATTAGATTTTACGAGCCGTTAATCAGGTGGGACCGAGAATTATTACGGTGTAGATCGGCTCATAGAAAAAAAAACTCAGGATCCTACTCCACGTCTCATTTATCTCTCCAAAATAAATAAAAACTAACTTATCTCTCCCATGATCCAATATCTCACATGTCTCTAAAAAACTCTCTCATGTAAATAACTCTCTCACGATCTGTTAAATAAGAAAAATGATTTAAAAAGCTTCTACCACTCTCACGTATTCTTGGTTATGAAAATAGGAGAACTCCTACGGACTCACAACTCTCACGTATTCTTTTTTTTGGCTGGCTCACGCTCTCACGTCTCTTTTCTCTCTTTCTCACGCATCTCTCTCTCTTTCAAAACCATAGAATCATTAGAAAAAAAGTCAAGCCCCATAAAGCACCTCTCTCTCTCTCTCTCAAAACCATAAATCTATTCATTAAAAAAAAATCAAAGCCCATAATATTTTTTTGGTTGAAAAATAGAAGTAAAAAACTCCCATAGAAAACGCCCAAGGCCCATAATGTTGGTTGGTCAAAAAAATAGAAATTAAAAAACCTTCTATCCCAATTTATCTACAACTACACGCCTCTTTTCACGTCTGGATCAGTAGAAGGAGAAAAACTCACATCTCAATCTCCAACTACCTAGAGCTCCACGGCATCAATCTCCATGATTTCTATCTAACTATTCTCCAAGATCTATTCACTCTCATCAACGCTCTCTTCTCCCATGAAAAAAATAACCCAATGAGTCTCTCTTCTTCCATGGGAAAATATCCATCATCTGTCTCAAGCTGAAGGAGGTAGGTTGAGGTGGTGCCCTTATGCAGCTAGATTACTTCGTTGCCGATTGGTGTTGGTAGGAGATGAAAAGCTGCAGCGGGGTGCCTTCTGGCAGGATAGCTCGATTATTTCCTAGCCGATCGATGTTGACAGCAGCTGAAAATATACAGTAGAAACATGAATGTAAAGAAGATAACAGGCTGCTGGATCGATTTCGCTCTGAGATGGAGTTATATTACCGAAAAAGGCTTTCGTCCCGCTTTATATATAAAGCAACAACACACAAGCATCCAGTACAACCACGCACACACCCAGGACGGGATACAAAGGCGCTGAGCGCAGCAACACTACTCCTAGCACTACCGCCCCGAAGATATGAAGCTACATATGACAGACTATGCGCTCCAAGGCGGCGCCTTCAGGAAGGAAACGACGCCGGAGCGCCGCCACCGCCCGATCCAAGGATCAAAGTTTCCCCCGGAGCCGCAAGACGGACAATGAGAGCCGCGACGACGCCTTCAAGAAGGGAGCGATCTTCGCCGCCGCCGGTCCGTCCGAAGATAGAGCAGGTTTTCACCTCGGCCAACAATCACCGCCACCGAACGCCACACCCCGCCAACCACGCCGCCCACACGGCCATGATGAGCGGGCAGCACCAAGGCGCGGGCTTGGTCCAAGAGCACCGCGCCACCACCACCACCAGGGCCGCCGCCCCAGCATCCAAGGCCTCGACACCACCTCACCCGTGACCCGGCGCACCCCAACGAGAGAGACGAGCGGAAAGGTCCCACCTTTTGCGCCCCTGGGCAACCCCCAGCGTCGGCATCCACCGGCCCATCCTGCTACCCCAAGCGCGAGATGAGCTCGGTCCTGCAGCAACGTGCGCGAGACGAGCTCGGTCCTGCTGCAACGTGCGCGAGACGAGCTCGGTCCTGCTGCATCGTGCGCGAGACGAGTCCGGTCCTGCTGCATCGTGCGCGAGACGAGCTCGGTCCTGCTGCATCGTGCGCGAGACGAATCTGTCCGGCGGCAACGAGCGCGAGACTAGCGATGGATCGCAGCTGGGAAAGGACCAGCCCTTTGATGGGAGTAGCTCCCGGGTGACGAGGAGATGGGGTGAAGGACGAGGCGCCCCGAACGCAGACAAACCGACGCCGGAGGAGCCGGCCTTTGCCGCGGACAGATCCGCCGAGTCACCGTGAAGCCGCCACGACACCGGTAGGCCACCGAGACCTACCCATGTCGCCGCCCACGACCGGAGCAGCAGCCACGCCCGGCCGCTGCCCTACCCGCGTCGCCCGGCGGGCTCCAAGCGCCGGAGCCGCCGGGCACGCACCACCGGTACCACGCGCCGCCGGCCAGCCCCCAACGCCAGATCCGGCCGGATCCAGCAAGAGAACAGCCGCGCGCACCACACCCCCCGTGTCTCCACGCCCTGGCCAGGTCCAGCCGGAGCCCAGCCACCCCACCAGAGAGGATGAGCCCCGGCTGCAGCACCACCACCTGAAAGGGGCCGCCGGACGCCCCTGAAGCCGCCAACCGCCACCACCCGCTGGATCTGGGCAGGAGGCGCCAGATCCGCCGCCAGCACGCCCCGGGCCTCCAGAACCCCACGAGCCGAGGTCGAGGGGGAGGGGGAGGAGGAGAGGAGGTGACGCCGGCAGGCCACCAGGGAGCGGGGCGGAGGAGGGAGGCCGGAGCAGAGGCATGCCGGCGCCCGACACCACCGAGCAGGGGAGGCCGCCCCGCGACGCCCGCCACCCGCGCGAGGGAGAGAGCCGCCCCGCCGCCGCCTGCGCCACGCGGCCTTTGGCCGGCGACGCCACCGGCGGCGGCGAGGGAGGGGGGATGGGGCGAAGGGACGGGGGCGGCGGCGCTAGGGTTCCCTCCCAGGGGCGCCCGCGGGAGCGCCACGGGAGGGGAGGGGGAGTGCTCTCTTTACCGATATCCAATTCATGGAGTTATATTATGCTAAACCCTTCGGTCTATTGGGGAAATGACACGCACATGATGTCACAAATTCTTTGACATAGACTTGTGATGTACTTGGTTGAATCAAGCTAGCCTGTAGGTGCATGTCCATGAGTCCATGAACGGTCAGAAATAACATGGCCGATTTGATGTGAGCGTGCAGTCAGCACAAAGTAATCGTCTACAAGAGATGATCGGGCCTCCACCATTGAAAGGAAATTTTGGTCAGGCTCTTTACATGCTTCAGCATTTTGCTTCCTATTTACATGGCAGTAGTCAGATTTTCAACCTGGGAAGGATATTAGAATCAGCGTCACAATAATGGCTAGCCTCAATCGTGTGAGCGCTTGCCCAACCAGAGGTTTGCTTTATTGCACCACTCTTTCGACATTTTGAGCAAAAAATATTGTTTTTGCATTACTTCTTCTGTTTGTTCGGAGGTAAGCCTCCTTTTCAAAAAAAAATTCTTCTGTTTGTTTCATTTTTTTAGACCAGTGTGCATGCACATATATCATGTTAAATATTTTGAATTATTTCCTTTGGGCCTATATTTCCTTCATTTTCTCACATGTGGGTGAGGAGCATCTCAGCTGGTATGTGTCACTAGCTAATTTCCTTTGGGTTGCACATAGTTTTCCTATTGTCGGTACCATGCTTGAATGGCTACTGGGTTTGGGATTTCTAGATATCTATCTTTTCTCTTGGCCCGTCAGATAATTTCCCACAACAAAAGTAGTATTCTTTTGGCAACTTCGACATCACTATTAGGATCTAGACTTTAAATGCAAAATTTATGTATAGTTATGAACAAATGAATCGACCATATTGTTTCACTTTCATCCTCTAATGATTTATTATGATTCTAGAAGATACCCATCGATTTATTATGTATAGACTTCATCGATCAAGTAAGTAGCTTTTTACCTACCTTAGGCTCTCCAAAGGCCACCACTGCGTGTTTTAACCAAGCTTTCGAAACTCTACACTTTTTATCATGACCCATATCTTCTGCTCTTCGGCAAACAATTTAGTGGTCAGATTTTCACAGTCATTAGTCAATATGGATTTCTAGAACCGCCTATTTATCTACACATTCATTGTAGGAGTTGGACGAAAGGCGAATTACTTACTACGGGATGAAAAATATCATATTTAAAGTAAAATATTTAAGGACGATTTTTCATACATGGTCATAATAAACAATACTATTTAATTTCATGTTTGATATTCGTAACATAAATGTACACAAAGTATTAGAAGTTAGTGTTATGAAACGGTTTGTCAAAACATTTTAAGTTACTACATATAATAACTCGACCTTTGTCAAAACGGTCTATTCTGCTAATATTAGCAGAATAACTATTCTGCACACCACTTCCGCAGTGCACGCTGAACGCAAGTGCACGTCATTCCTTGAACCAAGTGTGCTGCAGTACTCACACGAGTGAACTTCTCGTCGAAAAAAACTGCACGCGTTATTTTTTCCGGTACTGTTTTCGCTCTAATTTTTAACCGTTTATCGGAATGAGGCGTGTAATATACTGTTGAAAAGCTATGGATTAGACGCAACTTCGACATGTTGAACACTTTTCGAGATTCCACACAGTTTAAGAGCAGTATTGAAATTGGCGCGTCCCATGACGAGTGGCAGCGAGCGTTTTTTGACGATTTCTTCTAAACCGCTCGCCGGAATGAAGCAAACGATACGCCTTTGGATAGATATCGTCGAGGCGCATCTTTTTCATATATAAATGTTTCTCTAATTCTTTACGGTTGAAGAGCAGTTTCAAATTTACTTAATCGCGTAACGCTGTTTTTCAATTTTTTTTGAAATTTTTTGTACTGTTTTTGCTCCAGTTTTCTAACCGTTTGTCGGAACGAGACGTATGATACGCCGTTGGAAAGCTATGGACAAGGAGCAACTTTCATATGTTGAAATGGTTTTGAAATTCCTTACGGTTTTTAGTTAATTTTGAAAATCGTGCGGCTGACTTCGAGAGGCAGCGGCTGTTTTTTCGCGAAATTTTTACGAACGGCTGGTCGAAATGATTCAAATCATATGCCGTTGGAAAGATATCGACGAGACGCAATTTTTTCATGTAGAATACTCTCTCTAATTTTTTTATGGTTTAAGAGAAATTTCGAATTTACCGAAATGCGGACACTCTGTTTTTCGCGACACCCGAATTGACGAAGCGAACTCCATCTGATAGAAAAGAGCACTACTTTGGATGTAAAAGCGCACTGCATCCGACGGGCAAGCGAAATGCATGATTTCTTTTGTCTTGATTTTCGTTATTCATTTTTTAGTCGGACGCCACATGAGCTGCATCCGACGGCCAAGTGCACCGCAGTTTCTAATCAAGTTGACTGATTCCAAAACACATGATAGCTCATGGGATGAGTGCAGTGCACATCAAAGGGAAAGAGAACCGCGACACAAATCAAAGTGACCGCATGGCTTTGTTGTTGTTTTTGAACTACTTTTTTAAAAACATGTCCAAAATGAATTACCGAGGCTAGTGTACTGCATCTTTCTTTTTGCAAAATGCTTTTTAAGCTTGCATGGTTGAGGTAACTGAACTGCATTATTATATTGTCCTTTTCTTCTTATTTTTAAATGAATACATTTTGACTGCTGAGACGACGCAAGTGTACTGCATCAATGTTTTTTTTACAAAGTGAGCCATAAACGTTTGTTACAATGAACTGCACTATTTTCTTTAATAAATACAAGGCGCTGATCATATACAGAATGCCACCGGACACAAAACAAGTGTGATGCATAAGCAAAGTGTTCTTTTTCACTTGACAAAACAAAACAGAGTGAGCCGCAAGCATTGTTATCTGCTTCTGTAAATGAACTTCATTTAAATAAGCTAATGTTAAATTTATGTTATCTTTTAAACATATACGTCTGAGCCGAGCTGAATTTGCCGAGGCTAGTGAACTCCATAATTTATTTTCTTTAATCATTGTACGAACAAAATGAACTGCAGTCAACTTCTCGTCGATCTCCAGGGGCTGCTGGAACGAAGATGAGGAATGATCTGCGCAGTACAGTCAAATAGGGTCCCAATCTTTTTACAAAACAATCCCTAAAAACTGAAAATAAAAAAGTAGTATGGGAGAAAAAGAAATTACTCCAGCAAAAATACACAAACAGTCAAAAAATTTGAAAGTCCATAAATATTACACATGGAGCCTAACATCGTTTTTCAGTCTAAAGAGATCTCATCAAGCACACCTACTGACAAACTCAACCTGCAGCTAAATGAATCAAACAGAACACAAAAATCAAATTAGTGTTCATCCAAATTTTATAACTGGCCCACATACTACATAACAGGAACTGTTGTTCGTGCCATTAAGCTTAAATCAGTAGCACCAATTTTGTTTGTCCATAGAAGAATTTTAGTACGAAATCATGAAGAGTTCCATACCCTGATAGTGAAACGTATGAACTCAAGAGAGTAACTAGAAGAGCGGCGACCCTAAACACAATTTGATGTCGGCCAACTCGAAGATCTGCTCAACCTGGTCAGTGAACGCCATTACAAGCAGCAACAAGGCTGCATACATGGATAAAACAATGGCTCATTACGGCACAAACTAGCAGAATTGCAAAACACTATACACTAGCACAAGATTTCTTCAGTAAATTCTAGGGAGGATTCCAGAGATCAATGTACTAAATGCTGATACCTGGTTTCAGTGTCTTAAGACTTCAGGTGATGCAGGCTAGGTTCTAGAAGCCCTCTCGCTCCAATGCATCTGCAACCACTATGGACCTTCAGCAAAGATGCAAAAGCAAGAGTTAGGCCCTGTTCGGATCTGCTCCACTCCGCAACTCCACTCCCGGAGCTGCCGGAGCGGCGCCGAACGCCACAGCTCCGTGGAGTCAGAGGAGTGGAGCAGAGCCGGCCGTAGTGCAATCTGGCGGAGTGGCAAAAGCTGAGCTCCGCGTGTGACTCCCGCAACTGATAGGTTGGCTGATAAAATAATTATTCTCCCGTGGATAGCAAACCCCTCCCGTGACCATATGGAGTGGAGTCAACAGCCAAACATGAAATCTACTCCTGCTTTTGCACGTGGAGCCAACAGTATAGGAGCAGGGAGCGGAGTAAAGAATTTAAGGGAGTGGAGGGGATCCAAACTGGCTCTTAGCATCTAACGCTGAATCACCCAAATAAAAATGGTATCAAATTGGTTCCTCGCAGAGAGCAACCGACATGTGCAAGTTAACTACACGTTCCCGCGGGCCAAACTACATGGCTGGAGCAACTGCACCGCTGCTCTACAAGGCAGGATGAGGAGCCCTGTTGCCGCCATTGCTCTGTAGTGTCGGGGTAGAGCGGCGCAACGGCGGCGCGGAGATGCCCCCTAGTAACGGGCAGAGGAGGTTAGTGTACCAGACGAGATTAGTGTACCTGGCCGTGCTTGCAGGAGGCCGCCGGGGTGCGAGGTTGGACGGTTGGGGACCATAGAGGAAAGGATCTCACCGGATTTAGCTCACCTCCATAGCCTGGGTGGACGGGAGGCCGCCATGTCCGAGCAGAGAAGCTCAATGTCGCGAGATCCGGCGCTGTCCGTGGGATCCTGCACGGGGGGAGCCGCTGACCCGGCGCCCGCACTCAGTGCGCTGCACGCACGCGCCCACCGGACTGGACGTGCTCACTGTCCTCACTGCACGGGGCGGTGCTGATCCGGCGCCCGCACTCAGCGCGCTGCACACACACACGCCCACCGTACTGCACGTGCTCACCGCCTGCACTGCACGGGGGTGGTGCTGATCCAGCGCCCGCACTCAGCGCGTTGCACGCACGCGCCCACCGGACTGCACGTGCTCACCGCCCGCACTGCGCGGGGGCTGAGATGGTGCTCCTGCAGAAAAAGAACGGACAAGGATGGTAGTGGGCAGGTGAGGCCGCGCGCCTCATCGGGTGGCCCTGGATCCCGGGTCTTGGCCGTCGCCGGCGGCCGTTTCGTGGTGGAGGCATGGTGGTCTGAGCCACTAGAAGTGGGTGGGGTCCCGTCGGGGTCGTGGTTCGCCGCGGGGGTTCCAGCGAGGTCGAGCTTGACGAGTTCGGCCACTGGCGGGGGAGGAGGCCATGGAGAAGGCGCGGGAGGGCAGGGGGCTCAGATCCGTCGATCGTCGGGGTCCAGGCGGAGGAATAGGGAAGGGGAAGGGCTCGCGCTGGGTTGGCAGGGTGGCCGGCGGCGCAGCGCTTATGGGCAGCCGACGGTGGATGTGGAGGTGGTGCTGGAGGCCGCAGTGGCCGGTGCGTGGGGGTGCAGGAGC
>NC_057801.1:89892548-89893590 GCF_018294505.1 Triticum aestivum | reverse complement strand
GTAAATATCTGGACACAAGTGGTACAACATAGTAAACCGATTACCACTCAGATTCTCTGTTTCATTGATTAGGAAATTGTCATGCTCTTATTGTAAAATAATATTGTATTAGTAAATTATTTTACTATGTTGATTTTGTTCTCAAGCATTACTAGATGCAACGTTCTGACAATAGTTTTCATTGGAGCATTACTATGTGCCTTACTTAGTTTACAACCACATCTAAGAAATAAAAGCAGGTTGGCTGATTTGGAAGGCTTATGGTAACGCATTCAATTTCTTTAAGAACTGTACGTGTGTGGCATCTAGTAATCAATTAAATGTCATTACTTTTTCTGGCATGCGATTTTACCATCGATCATTAGCATGTCCACCCGCTTGATTGGTTGAGAGGCACACCTGGGTGCTCGTAAAAAATTCAGTCTTTCTAGTAATCAGGTTACTAGCTTTCACGCACCACTCATCCATCCTTTACTACTAGTAATATTTAATGGTTCTAGTAATCTTGATACGAGGCTACCACGTACTCTTGTAGTATATGTTGTCTATAGTAATCTCATTACCCACTGGCAGACATCACTCCTTGGCACTTTAATATCTATGGTAATGTAGTTACTAGGTTGTGCCACATAATACTGTATAAGTAATCTTCAAAAGGCATTTATGTATCAAAAATAGTA
This sequence comes from Triticum aestivum, assembly GCF_018294505.1. Classification (NCBI taxonomy): domain Eukaryota; kingdom Viridiplantae; phylum Streptophyta; class Magnoliopsida; order Poales; family Poaceae; genus Triticum; species Triticum aestivum. Next base: position 89,892,910 of record NC_057801.1, on the reverse strand, counting down.
ATATTGTCAGGGTGTACCATGCACCACTTAGCCTTGTAATTGGTCTGGTAACCTATTTACTAGGCTACTACGTACAAAGGTAATAAACAAATCTAGTTTTACTACTAGTTAGTCCTTATTACTCAGCTGGTCAATCCTATAGTAAAAAAATCCACTACGATTACCCTAGATAGATGGTTCATTACGGTTGGTTTGCTAGCCTACATATGCGAGGCGGAGGGGTGGTCTGTGCCAACCGTAACTGTTTTAATTCTTGGCATGGTTTTTACTGGGATTGTCCAACCAAGTGACGCGCGCAACAGACTTCACATCGAGCGGAGCGCAGGATTAGCGTTTTTACGCGCACGCTCAGTTTAGCGCTA
>NC_057801.1:89879124-89892215 GCF_018294505.1 Triticum aestivum | reverse complement strand
AGTTTGAGTCTTAGAATTGCCTCAAGATATCAGTCTAGATATATTGGCGTAAATGAGAAATAATTTGGGAAATGGAAATAAAATTGCACGACTATCTAGAATTTTTATTGTTCAATTTTCTATGAGTAGTTACAAGTATAAAAAGTCATATACCCTATACATCAGAAAATAAGCAAGATATTGGGCGTCTCTACACAATAAACAACAATTACGGAAATTATTCACACATGATTGTATCTTCATATTAGAGAACATTTAGCAATATATCGTGATTCCGTGTCATTAGCATTTTAGCTTAGTGATGTTACATGATGATTTCATTTAACTTATATGCATACATTCTTATGAAAATCACTGTGACTCTACAGGCATATTCTTAGAATATCTTTCAAGTATAGCGGTCCTAAAAAAGACATATTTTTTCAAAATACAGATTGATAGAAAATTTTAGATCACCAGCCCGTGCAAATGCACGGGTTGACGACTAGTATAGCCAGTCGATGGCTATAAGGAACTGCCATGTCATCTATAGCCATAATCTATTATATGCACTCATACACTCATACAGTAGGGTGGGCTATAAGGTTGGCTATTTCTCGTTTTTTTCCATCTCCTCTCTATCTCTTTCTTCATATTTATTGTATTTAACTAGGAATGCGTATATAGCTAGGCTCTTGCATGAGAGCTCACTCCCCTTACTTTTTCACATCTCTCTCCTCCACATAGGCCCTATATAAATGGAAGGAGTACTACTATGAGCACTGCATACTCTAGTACAGATGTTGTCAGTACTCCACTAGTACTATTGGACAGGGAGCTTAAAAAGGTTACTATTGGACTGGCTATACGTGGCGAAATCCTAGTAGGATGAGCATGCGCGAGAACAAGCATATTCACGTGGTTGAAAACAGACTGGAAACCATCTCGAGTACAAATCTAGGAGTACGTACGAATCTAACAATATTGATTGGGTGTTGTTGAATGTTGATACTTTTTTGATCAAAGTAGAGATACTTTGACTACACATAAAACTTATATGTAAACTAGAAATGATAGGAGGGATTATATTGTACGTTAAAAAATGAAACGAACATTGAATACCCTTCATATATGATTTGCGGATGCTATGATCACTACTTCAAATTTTTGAATCCGCCTTAGGTATCACACATGCCCCCACTCGTTCTCTCTCGATTTCACCTCGGAGTCCAGAGATCGATTGAAAGAGGACTAGGGTGGGTACAATACGTTCGTTTCGCTTATGAACATACAATATACTCCCTTTGATCCGCATAGACCCCCCTGTCGGTGTCAAAACCGGCGGATCTTGGGTAGGGGGTCCCAAGCTGTGCGCCTTAGGATCAATGGTAACATGAACACGGGATTTTACCCAGCTTCGGGCTCTCTTGATGAGATAATACCCTACATGCTGCTAGATTGACTATAATGAGTATAGGGGTTACAAGAGTTGATCTATCCCGAGATCATATGTTGTGGTCTAAACCTAGAGGTATGATGAGGAATGTCATAATCCTCTATCGACTAGCCTAGCCTCGGTTTATATAATGTACCATAGGCCTAGGGTAACAAGAGTCCTAGCCGAATACGCCGGTGGGGGAGGAGTCATTGTCTTGATCACCAAGTCTTGTGGAATCTTCCTTGTATGCGGCAACTATCCGAACTGGCCCATGAGTATACGGCTATGGGGGTCCTTGGCCCAATCTAACTGATCGGGGGACGACGTGGTGAGTACCCCCTAGTCCAGGACACCGTCAGTAGCCCCCTGAACCGGTCTTCAAGTTGGGTACGCTCCTCGATTCTTCCGAACTATTCTTCATCTTCGGTCGTTGTTCTTGAAAACTGGTTCAACAAATCTTCTCATCTTCGATCTTGAGGATCGCGAAGTAAATCCGAAGAGTTTATATGTCAGGTATCCGAGGAGCCCCTTTAAGTCTCCGGCCTTTATCAATGCCTTGTTATTATTATGCCACACCTCAGGTTTTGAAGTTATTCCTAGGCGGCAGTGTCCTCTTGCGTCCGAGCTCCAACGTCGGGTTGCATTCGAGGTATCTTTTGCAGCCAAGCACCAACATTGGACTGCTTCCGAGCTCCAACGTCGGAATGTGTCCAAGCTCTAACGCCGGACTGTGTCCAAGTTCCAACGCCGGACTGTATCCGAGCTCCAATGCTGGACTATATCCGAGATGTCATAGATCATCTGGATTCAAAAACTTGAAGGAGTTTAGCCGAGCTTAATGCCGGAAATGCCCTCTATGGAGCCAGCCACTGACGCCCGAGCTTAATTCCGGACTGCTTCCGAGGTGGTGCACCACCCCTGACTACAGGCTGATTTTTTGATTGGTGCAATTTATTCTCTGCCGAGATATATAGCCAGTAGCCCTCAAGGTGTGTGCATCGGTCTAAAACCCGAGATGCACCTGAAGGAAAACAAGAAACCGCTGATCCTAGTTTCCCCTGAGACTCAAGTCAATGCGCGAAATCGGCCTGAGGATCAACTCCTAGTTCGGCATCATACATAGGAATAGAAACACAATGTGCAAAGTCCTCGAGACTCAGGTTGGGTGAGGCTGACCAACCTGAGGATAATAATCTCCTTGAAAACTATATTGCACTTTAAATTGTCTGCATTGGACATGCAATGCAGTAGCCCCTGAGACACTAGTCGGGTGGCGACACCAGATCAGGGGATCGATGTACCCCTTTAATATTTGTAAACAATAAGCACGAAGCCCAGTAGCCCCCGAGCCTTAATGTGGGCACGGGTGGCCGAATTAAGGATCTATATCGAAAGTAAAATCACAAATTATGTGTAATGATTCTATGTATCCAAGTACTCTACATCATCAATGCTCGGATCCGCATTGTACAGAACTTTGTTGACCGGCCATCGGCTTCAACTTCCTCGGTCAGTAGCCGGGGAGTGTTTGTCCCACTTTATAAAGCCTTTATGAGGGCAAATATTTACGGCAAACAAGGCAATCCGGCCATACGGTTTTATAAACAAAGGTACATAGAGAGACATGTTATATTATTGTTTTAACATAAGAAACATCATCCAAAAAAATAGTCCCGCTATCGGTTCCTTTCTTTGGGTTGTCATGCTAAGCATGATCATGAAACCTCAGCTCCGATCAATGTGGGAGGAAAATACTGAGGATTTAGTTCGAAAAAAGCTTCCAAATTCTATGGTCTAGATGAACCCAAATTTTCACTTCCGTTGCGACCGTTTATAATCCGAAAGTGGCCCATCATCGGCTTCTACCCCCTTGTAGATGCTACGCAAGGTGTTTCCGGAATAACAAAACAACCCTTAGCCGACGTCTCGGTGCCCGAAGGCGGTTGTGTTGGCGGAAACGAGGGAATCAGATATGTGGGCTTTATAACTTTCACTTAGTCATAGGATCTTAAATTTGGGAGGCCAGCAAGTAGCCCCCCGCTTAGTGTTCGGCGATAGCCGAAGTCAAGCCGTAAACACTTCGGCCAATGTTATGAACGGCCCGTCATTTAACATAGTCATCGGATCGCTGACTAGTTTATGCTTATTGTGACAGTCAGTTTTCGGTTTTCTCCACCGAGGTGCTTAACCATGCGAGCTGGAAGCACAATCGCAGTGGTTCTCGCACACCTAACCGAACAAAGCAGAATGTAGGAGGCAAGCACAGGAGCCGGGCAACCCAACTATCGACCAAAGACACAATTTGAAACCAATGCATATATAGCAATATCCGAGAATTTTTGCCGAATCTCTAAAGGTGTCCGGCGTTGCACTGTGAGACTTATGCGGAAAACACACAAATAGTTGAAAAGTGCCATAGGATTGGAAACCAAAAAACGTCAGTAAAGACTCGACGTCCGAACTAGATTAATTGTTTGGCGCCAATCAGAAAATTGGTTTTAGAGAAAAAATTGTGCTTCTGTCGTGCTTCTGTCGTGCTTTAACATGACACATCCTATCTCAAGACTTCAAGCGGGTCAGCCTACGGCTTCAACCTCCTATCTCGAAGGCGGAGTACTTCTCGCTAGGCCAGTTTAGCAAACTTTAGCGGCTTTGAGAGGGAAATACGGCTATTGACCACACACTCATGTCGAAAAAAGGAGTGATAGAAAAAAAGGACTTTGCAACAACTAGGAAGAAGAACACTTATTACAAAACAACTCATATAAATTTAAGAGCCCCCAAGTTACCTGGGTAAAAGAATTTTATGTATAATGATTGTATGTACCGAAGTACTTATATCATATCTGTGTCCACCCAAACTTTATACGCGTCTTAACCGGCCATCGGCTTCTCCCTCTTCGGTTAAGGACCGAAAAGTGTTATGTACTCCCCCTGTCGAGAATATCGACGGTGTTTCCGATAACCAGGCAATCAGGCCATAAGGCTGTAACAGACAAAGCACGCTCAGGGAACTTATGCTATATTACTGACAAAGTGTAAGAAGCATCTTTGAAGAAAATAGTACCCCTAGCGATACCTTTCTTCGGTTGCTCATTATTATTATGAGACTTGTGCAATAGATTTTTTATACTCATGAGTTCCGTTGTGTGCCGACCATTGTTGAAAACAGTAAGAGTGCTAGCTTTCGACTTCACCCAGTCTGAGGTCTGGCTCGGATGAACCGATCGTGACAATCATAGAGGTGCTCCCTTTACTCCCTAGCCGAACAATCGGGAACGTAGGGGTAAGCACAGGAGCCAGGCAACCCAGCTTGCAAATCGCTTAAGTCAACATGGTGCATATTGTGGCGTAATACACGAACAAGGAACGAAGCCGTACAAGTATAATCATATGCAAGAGGAAAAGATCCATCAAGGGAGCCCCCAAATAAAGGAGGTATTTGAATATATGCGTCACAAACAAAGTTTTGACAAGGAACTTTGTCACAAACAACTTTGTGCCAAAAAATATAATGCTTGTTCAAACCGAACAAAATTTAAGACTGGAAGTTTTTGAGCATGAAAGCAACTTAGCTGGTTGATATGTTCGGCCTTGATGACGTGGTCCGAGCTTGATGCGGGGCAAGGTTCCAGCCTTCAGGCTGGTCCCGAGGTGGCCGAGCAGAGAGTTCGGCACCCCGAGAAGATGAAGCCCCCAGCTGTGGTAATGGAGCAGGTCGGCGCGCCAAGGTCACAACACAATTCGGTCGAAGGAGGCGACAACGCGGCTTAGTCTGAGTCAGTTGGCTGCACAGATAAAATAGCGCAAACCAAATGTAATGTCAAATAAAGATAATAATGTATATTAAAAAAATTCTTCTACTTATTTAATACAAGTGAAGGAAATAATGAAAGAGATGTGGCCTGAGCGTTGAGGTCAATGTCGATGAGGGCGTTGGCGTGACGCAGTGAAGGCGTGACAAAGCCCGAATTCACAGGTCGGTCCGAGTTCCGGATACGGCATTCGCCGAACTACACACGAAAACTGACCGAACCACCACGCAATCGTCGCTAGTGCAGCCACCATTTGATAGACCTGTGTACAGATGATGGAACAAAGCAGAATAATAATTCCTTGGAAAAAATGAACCCAAACGAGCAAAAAATGCTAGGATTAATAACACCTGGTTTATTTGTTGTAGCGGTCCGAAGAAAGGTTACTCTCAAAATTGGGACTCAATCCGCACACCCATTGCCTGATGGATGATGAAGCGATGGCATGGCGATCCTGGCAAAGGTTGGCTCACCACGGCGAAGCCCATGGTCCAGATAATGTGATGAAGCTGGTCGGCTGGTGACGCCGAAGTCTTCGAAGTAAGTTGATGAAGAGATGGCGAAGTCCTTGGTCTAGCCGAGGTGATGGGGCAGGTCAATAAGGAGATGTTGCAGCTGCCGTGTCAGCCGAGGTGTTGAAGTAGTTCGGCGTGATGGACATCGGCTTGAAGAAGCAACAGTGCGGCTATGCCGAGGCAGGTCATAACTTGTGACGCGGTCAATGCTGGCTTGATGAAGTGACCGCACGGTGATGCCGGTGTGCCTGCTCCGTGCAATCCGTGGGGCGGTGATGTTGGTGACGATTTATCCTTCGCGATGCCGAACTATTGTTCGGCTGACCGAGATGATGATCCGAAGAAGTTCATCTCGGCTCAACAAAGCGACAACGTGTCTAACGCAGGTCGGCCGCCGTGGAGTGATGTTGTCGAGCTGGTTTGACACCGGCGCGACGATGAATTTCGTATTATAAGAATACTTTTAATACTAGTGGGATGTGTTTGAGAATAAAACACAATACCCCATACGAAAACGTCCTTCAAAAAGGATATTCGAAATCCCGTTTGTGAAGAAGAAGAACTTGGGTCGGATTCGTTCTCACGCAGAAAACAGTCCGAAAAGTGATGCACTAATCGGAAGGTTCCCGGAGTTTGGACGGTCAGATCGAGCTGAATTTTTGGTAGGTGGTAGATATGGGAATTACGCAGCCGATCAACGGTTGGATCTTCCAAAGGATGTCTGAGCTAGATGCTGGACATCCCGCTCCAAACTCGTCCGAATTCTCGTCCAGATTCAACACGGCTCCGGTATATCGGAGATTGCCGGAGATTCCTCCATCGGAACTCGACGAAATTTTTGCAGGGTTGTTGTAGACTTAATTACGCATAATTCCACCAAAGAAATCGTTTAGGCGACACTCGAGGAAGTGGTGGCGGCGGATACGAGTTTGCTGTCCAGAAAAACAGCACGGTCGCCCGAGGGCAATGTTGAAGTTGAGCCCCCGAGCTCCATGGATGACTCCTCCATGATCTTGATATAGATCGGAGTTGATATTAATGAAGGCCCTCATCCGAACATGATGATCGGAGTTAGGGCACAGTCCTTGGTCAAGCCAAGGTGACCAGTCGAGCTGGTGACAAAGAAACCGACGTTGCAGTTGACCTGCAGTCGAGCCATTGATCCTTTTGCCAATCATATAGGGAACTCTCAATGAAAGCACCAATGTCGGTGTTAAAACCGGCGGATCTCGGGTAGGGGGTCCCAAGCTGTGCGTGATCAATGGTAACATGAGCACGAGATTTTACCCAGCTTCGGGCTCTCTTGATGAGATAATACCCTACATGCTGCTTGATTGACTATAATGAGTATAGGGGTGATGTCTACTACACAACCTTCTTCTCGTAGACGTTGTTGGGCCTACAAGTGCACAGGTTTGTAGGACAGTAGCAAATTTCCCTCAAGTGGATGACTTAAGGTTTATCAATCCGTAGGAGGCGTAGGATGAAGATGGTCTCTCTCAATGTAACGCCCCGAGACCGATGCTCCAATTGCCTCCCATTTATTTTAGTTGTTGCTGTGTGTTTATTGCGTGTGGCACTCTCATAATTGTTTTGCATATTTATTTTCCCTATGATTGTTGCCATGATCATGTTGAGTGCCTTGTCATTTTGCTTCTTGCATCATGTTCATCTTATATTATATTGCATTGCACCATCCTTGCTTTGTTCTATGCTTCATGATGTGATTTTTCCTATGTCATTGTTGTTGCATTTGCATCATGAGCATCATGCCTTGGTTTGCATCTTGAAGTCTTGTTGTGTGATCTCGTGTGAAACCCCCTCTTCTTCTTATCTCCACCTCATTCATGCAACATACTCATACCAGCAACCATTCATCAAGTTTACCCAAGTTTCTATTCCATCCAAACTTCTCCTTTCTTCTTTATCACATTTATTTTCATGTGACATTTACACTGTCCAGAAAATGTTCATTCTTTTCCTGATGCTAGCTCACCATGACTACACCCTCTCTGTCAGATTTTCATCCCATTTGAAGGTGTTTTGGTCAGGTTCAAAAATGATTGAAGTTTGAGAATAATTCAAACTCCAATTATTTTTCTGCCTTCTAAAAATGCCAGAGCACTTTATTCAAATCCTTCGTAAATCCAGGGTTCCAAATTCATTCCTACTTATTCTTAATTTATTACCTAAACCCCTGGCCTTTTCCTTTTCTAAACCTGGGAATTCAAATTTTCAGAAAAGAAAGAAAAGGGAAGGGGCCTCCCAGCAGCGTACGTGGGCCTCCCCACTCCAGTCAGTCCAGCCCAATGCCCAAATGGCCACATGCTCCGTTTCCCCTCCGTCCCCCTCGCTCCAGACACACAGCGCTCGCGCCGTCGCGCCGTGAGCTCACGGACGTCGAGGCTAGCGATGCTCGCGCCCTTATATTAAGCCCCGTAGCTCACCCCGTGGTCGCCAAGCTGTTGTTGCGGCTGGCCTTGCCGTGCCTTGCTGCTCCCGAGTCGAGTGTGAGCCTCTGTACGCGTGCGTCGTATAGTGCACCACCCTCCCTTTTCCGCACACCTGCTCTGCTTAGCCGCCCTCGCCGCTGGCGCGTTTGCTCGCCGGCAGCGTCTCCGGGCTCCCTGTGCGCCATGGGGAAGAAAACCCGGATTATCGCTAGTTCAAAATGAGCCGAACCCCTTCCAATGGACAAGCACATCTTAGCTCAGCTGGTCATTGCGCTGCCCGTTCACCCAGGAGGCCAGGGATCGAATCCCAGCCTCCTCATTTTTTCCTTAGCCCTTTCCATCTATTTTTCCCTCTGTGTGTATGGCGCCTTGGCCCCACAGCCCTGTTGACTGGTCCTCATTGACTCGGTTGACCACCCTCCAGCCCCACTTGCCATTGACAGTAGCTGACCAAGCCTGTGTCCACCTGTTGTTTTATTTTCTTTTGCATATTTTCAGAAATGCCACTGTTTTGCATTGTTAATAACTAAATGTGCATGCATCCAAATTAAACAAACTATATATGTAAAATGCTTAGAATTCTGTCTAGTTTCATAATATTCAATTGTCATCCATGTTTGAAATGTTTAACTTGCTGTTTGTTTAAATTTGCTCAAATGCCATGTTAAAATGATTTATTTCATAACTAAATAACCGTAGCTCGGTTTTAAATAAACTTTATATGTAAATGGGGTGAAAAAATGCATAGATTAACTTGGTTCACTTACTTTGCATGTTTAACAACTCTAAAATTATGTAATAGGCAGAACAGTACCAAATTCGAAATGTGAACATGAGGATTTTCCGGAATTGTTGGTTGTTGTTCCGGCCTCATTTAAACTTGCCTAGAGAGGTAGTATTTATTATGCTTCACCTCTTGCCATGTTTAACAATATTTAATATTGTTGGGTACAAAACCGAGAGAGAACTAAATAATTGATGTGGTGTTTCGTCAATATGCAACTCGTTGCATATTGAGCTCCACTTAACTTGTAGTGTTGTTTGTGCATATTGCCATGCCATGCAACATTTAACCTTGTCATGCATCATACTTGGTTGTGCATCATGCCTTGTTCATGTGTTGTTTGTTTACTATATTGTTTGCTTCTTTCCGATTGTGCTCCTTCTCGTTAGTTCCTATTTCGTTGTGATCGTGAGGATTCGTTCGTCTACGCTTGGTTCATCTTCGTGGCTTCATCTTCTTCATGGACTCGTTCTTCTTCCTAGCGGGATTTCAGGCAAGATGACCGCTACCCTGGATCTCACTACTATCATTGCTATGCTAGTTGCTTCGTTCTATCGCTTTGCTGCGCTACCTATCATTTGCTCCTCAAGCCTCCCAGATTGCCATGTCAGCCGCTAACCTTTTCACCCTTCCTAGCAAACTATTGCTTGGCTATGTTACCGCTTTGCTCAGCCTCTTATAGCATTGCTAGTTGTAGGTGAAGTTAAGATTGCTCCATGGTGGACAGGATCATGTTGGGATATCACAATATCTCTTATTTTAATTAATGCATCTATATACTTGGTAAAGGGTGGAAGACTCGGCCTTATGCCTGTTGTTTTGTTCCACTCTTGCCGCCCTAGTTTCCGTCATACCGGTGTTATGTTCCTGGATTTTGCGTTCCTTACGCGGTTGGGTGATTTATGGGACCCCTTTGACAGTTCGCTTTGAATAAAACTCCTCCAGCAAGGCCCAACCTTGGTTTTACCATTTGCCTCACCTAGCCCTTTTTCCCTTGGGTTTCCGGAGCCCAAGGGTCATCTTTATTTTAACCCCCCCGGGCCAGTGCTCCTTCGAGTGTTGGTCCGAAATGGGCAGATTGCGGGGCCACCTCGGGGCAACTCGAGGGCTGGTTTTACTCGTAGGCTGACCTATCCGGTGTGCCCTGAGAACGAGATATGTGCAGCTCCTATCGGGATTTGTCGGCACATTGGGCGGCTTTGCTGGTCTTGTTTTACCATTGTCGAAATGTCTTGTAAACCGGGATTCCGAGTCTGATCGGGTCTTCCTGGGAGAAGGTATATCCTTCGTTGATCGTGAGAGCTTATCATGGGCTAAGTTGAGACACCCCTGCAGGGTATAAACTTTTGAAAGCCGTGCCGCGGTTATGCGACAGATGGGAATTTGTTAATGTCCGGTTGTAGATAACTTGACACCAGATCCAAATTAAAACGCATCAACCGCGTGTGTAGCTGTGATGGTCTATTTTCGGCGGAGTCCGGGAAGTGAACACGGTTTTGGGTTATGTTTGACGTAAGTAGGAGTTCAGGATCACTTCTTGATCATTGCTAGCTTCACGACCGTTCCGCTTGCTCTCTTCTCGCTCTTATTTGCGTATGTTAGCCACCATATATGCTTAGTCGCTGCTGCAACCTCTCCACTTTACCCCTTCCTTTCCCTTTAAGCTTTGCTAGTCTTGATACCCATGGTAATGGGATTGCTGAGTCCTCGTGGCTCACAGATTACTACAACAACAGTTGCAGGTACAGGTTATGCGATGATCATGACGTGAGGGCGATGTTTGCTTGTTTCAGAGTTCTTCTTCTGCTTCTTCTTCGATCAGGGGATAGGTTCCTGGTCGGCAGCCTGGGCTAGCAGGGTGGTTGTCATTTGAGTTTCTGTTTGTGTTTGATCCGTAGTCGGATGATGCTCTTATGTATGGTGATGTTGTATTCGTGTGGCATTGTATGCCTTTTGTATGTATCCCCATCTATTATGTAATGTTGATGTAATGATATCCACCTTGCAAAAGCGTCTTCAAGATGCGCTTCTACCCTTGGTGGGACCTTCGAGTTCCTTTAGGATAGGGTCGCATCTTGGGCGTGACACTCAAACAACCCTGCAACCAAATAACAAAGAGTCTCTTGTGTCCCCAACACACCCAATACAATGGTAAATTGTATAGGTGCACTAGTTCGGCGAAGAGATGGTGATACAAGTGCAATATGGATGGTAGATAAAGGTATTTGTAATCTGAAATTATAAAAACAGCAAGGTAACTAATGATAAAAGTGAGCACAAACGGTATTGCAATGGTAGGAAAGAAGGCATAGGAATCATACTTTCACTAGTGCAAGTTCTCTCAACAATAATAACATAGATAGATCATATAACAATCCCTCAACATGCAACAAAGAGTCACTCCAAAGCCACTAATAGCGAAGAACAAACAAAGAGATTATGGTAGGGTACGAAACCACCTCAAAGTTATCCTTTATGTTCTATCTATTCAAGAGTTCGTAGTAAAATAACATGAAGCTATTCTTTTCGTTCAATCTATCATAGAGTTCATAGTAGAATAACACCTTAAGACACAAATCAACCAAAATCCTAATGTCACCTAGATACTCCATTGTCACCTCAAGTATCCGTGGGCATGATCATACGATATGCATCACAGAATCTCAGATTCATCTATTCAACCAACACAAAGTACTTCAAAGATTGCCCCAAAGTTTCTACCGGAGAGTCAAGAACGTGTGCCAACCCCTATTGATAGGTTCATGGGCGGAACCCGCAAGTTGGTCACCAAAACATACATCAATTGGTACACGATATCCCATTGTCACCACAGATAAGCACGGCAAGACATACATCAAGTGTTCTCATAAAAGACTCAATCCGATAAGATAACTTCAAGAGGGAAACTCAATTCATCACAAGAGAGTAGAGGGGGAGAAACATCATAAGATCCAACTACAATAGCAAAGCTCGGGATACATCAAGATCGTGCCATAGAAGGAACACGAGAGAGAACACGAGATAGAGAGAGATCAAACACATAGCTACTGGTACATACCCTCAGCCCCGAGGGTGAAGTACTCCCTCCTTGTCATGGATAGCGCCGGGATGATGAAGATGGCCACCGGTGAAGGATCCCCCCTCCGGCAGGGTGCCGGGAAGGGCTCCCGAGAGGTTTCTGGTGGCTACAGAGGCTTGCGGCGGCGAAACTCCCAATCTATTTTGATTTCTGATGTTTTTAGGGTATGTAGGCTTATATAGGCAAAAGAAGTCGATCGGGAGGTGCTCAAGGGGCCCACGATATAGGGGGCGCGCCCAGTAGGGGGGGGCGCCCTCCTATCTCCTGGCCTCCTCGAGGGTCTTCTGACGTGAACTCCAAGTCTCCTGGGTGATATTCTTCCAAAAAATCATGTTGCCGAAGGTTTCATTCCGTTTGGACTCCGTTTGATATTCCTTTTCTTCGAAATACTGAAACAGGCAATAAAACAACAATATGAGCTGGGCCTTCGGTTAATAGGTTAGTCCCAAAAGTAATATAAAAGTGTATAATAAAGCCCGTAATCATTCAAAACAGATAATAAAATAGCATGAATGCTTCATAAATTATAGATACGTTGGAGACGTATCAGCATCCCCAAGCTTAATTCTTATTCGTCCTCGAGTAGGTAAATGATAAAAGAAAGAATTTATGAAGTGTGAATGCTAGAGGTGCACAAGTTTGATCAATGATAATTTCAATCACCTTTACTAGCATCATTATATGTCATAACAGTAGTTCATCTCATAAAACTTTTCATAATAAAGTAACAAGCAATTCACATGTTAAAGCATAGACCATAAACTTTCTTGAAAACTAGCAAACTTCATTCTTAGTCATCAAACAATTGCAATTCATCCTATTTTTAGGAAGGGTCTATGTCAGAGCTTTGATTTAGCAAACTTCACATAATCAACTATCATATAGTCTTCTACAATTGCTAACACTCACGCAATACTTGTGGTTATGAAGTTTTAATCAGACACAGAGAAAGATAGGGGCTTATAATGTTGCCTCCAAACGTATTCACCTTTGGGTGATGTCAACAATAATAGTTCATGCTAATGCAC
>NC_057801.1:89867508-89878756 GCF_018294505.1 Triticum aestivum | reverse complement strand
TATATATATCAGGATCACCCCACCACAAAGTGCTTGCCAAAGGATAAAATGAAAAAGGGAAAGGTGAAGATCACCTTGACTCTTGCATAAAGTAAAAGACATAAAGTAAAAGATAGGCCCTTCGCAGAGGGAAGCAGAGGTTGTCATGCGCTTTTAGGGTTGGATACACAAAATCTTAATGCGAAAGAACGTCACTTTATATTGCCCCTTGTATATGGACCTTTATTATGCAATCCATCGCTTTTATTGCTTCCATAACAAGATCGTACAAAGCTTATTTTCTCCGCACTGATAAGTCATGCATATTTAGAGAGCAATTTTTATTGCTTGCACCGATGACAACTTACTTGAAGGATCTTACTCAATCCATAGGTAGATATGGTGGACTCTCATGGCAAAACCGGGTTTAAGGATATTTGGAAGCACAAGTAGTATCTCTACTTGGTGCTAGGAATTTGCCTAGCATGAGGGGAAAGGCAAGCTCAACATGTTTGAATGATCCATGACAATATACTTTAACTGAGATGTGAGAAAACATAACCCATTATGTTGTCTTCCTTGTCCAACATCAACTCTTTAGCATGTCATACTTAATGAGTGCTCACAATTATAAAAGATGTCTATGATAGTATATTTATATGTGAAATCTCTCTTCCTTCAATATTCTTTCATGAATTGTTCAAATGACCAATACAATGCTTGCTAACTGTCAATAAATTTACAACATCTACTTCTTAGATGTGAAGTCATTTATATGCACGGGATAAGCAAATGAGACATATATAATTTCAGATTTATGACAATCAACTCATTCAACCATTTACTCAAAGGATATAAGCGAAGCACACGAGTAAATGAAAAACTGCTCCAAAAAGATATAAGTGAAGATCAATGAGTAGCTAAATAATTATGTAACTATGTGAAGACTCTCTCTCATTAAAGAATTTCAGATCTTGGTATTGTATTCAAGCAGCAAGCAAAACAAAATAAAATTACATTGTAAGGATAGCACGACTCATGTGAAGAAGCAAAAACTTAGGCTCAACCGATACTAACCGATAGTTGTTGAAGAAGAAAGGTGGGATGCCTACTAGGGCATCCCCAAGCTTAGATACTTGAGACTTCTTGAAATATTATCTTGGGGTGCCTTGGGCATCCACAAACTTGAGCTTTTATGTCTCCTTAATTCCTCTCATATCACGGTTTCTCTTTTTATCAAAAGCTTCATTCACAACAAACTCAACAAGAACTCGTGAGATAGGTTAGTATAAACCAATACAAAACCTTATCATTTTCTACTGTAGCAAATCACAAAAATTATTATTCAACATTGCATACTAAACGTCTCTGCATATTTAACACTCCTATCCTCAAATAGAATCATTAAACAAGCAAACATATGCAAACAATGCAAACATAACAGCAATCTGCCAAAACAGTACAGTCTGTAAAGAATGCAAGAGTATCAATACTTCCCTGACTCCGAAAATTATGAGAGAAAATTCCCACTGTAATAAATTTATCATAGCTTAATATGCAAAAGGATTCAACTTTATACCATTCTCTGAATTTTCTAGGGAATTTTTGCAACAACGGTAAACTTTCTGTTTTCAAACAGCAACATGTATACTAGCAAAATAAGCATGACAAAGGCTATCCTTGAGATTTTTATTGAAAATAAAGATGCAAAACATTATTATAAATAACAGCAAGCAAATACTAACAAAATAAAATGATGCTCCAAGCAAAACACATATCATGTGGTGAATAAAAATATAGCTCCAAGTGAAATTACCGATGAACGAAGACGAAAGAGGGGATGCCATCTGGGGCATCCCCAAGCTTAGTTGCTTGGTTTTCCTTGAATATTACCTTGGGGTGACTTGGGCATCCCCAAGCTTAGGCTCTTGCTAGTCCTTATTCCATAGCCCATCGAATCTTTACCCAAAACTTGAAAACTTCACAACACGAAACTCAAAACAAAACTCGTAAGCTCCGTTAGTATAAGAAAATTAATCACCACTTAGGTACTGTAATGAACTCATTATTAATTTATATTGGTGTTAAACCTACTGTATTACAAGTTCTCTATGGTTCATACCCTTACATACTAGCCATAGATTCATCAAAATAAGCAAACAACACAATGAAAACAGAATCTGTCAAAAACAGAACAGTCTGTAGTAATCTGTATCAAACATATACTTCTGGAACTCAACAAATTCAGAAATAAATTGGTGAACCTGAGTAATTTGTCTATTAATCATCTTCAAAAAGAATCAACCTAAAATCACCCTCCAGTAAAAAATGGCAGCTAATCTCGTGAGCGCTAAAGTTTCTGTTTTTCACAGCAAGATCATAAAGACTTCCCCCAAGTCTTCCCAAAGGCTATACTTGGCACTTTATTGAAACAAAAGCTATAAAACATGATTACTATAGTATCATAATCATGTGAACACACAAAAACAGTAAGGGTAAATATTGGGTTGTCTCCCAATAAGCTATTTTCTTTAATGCCTTTCTAGCTAGGCTTGATGATGACAATGATGCTCACATAAAAGATAAGAATTGAAACATGAAGGGAGCATCATGAAGAATATGACTAGCACATTTAAGTCTAACCCACTTCCTATGCATAGGGATTTTGTGAGCAAACAACTTATGGGAACAATAATCAACTAGCATAGGAAGATAAAACAAGCATAGCTTCAAGAATTTCAACACATAGAGAGGAAACTTGATATTATTGCAATTCCTACAAGCATATGTTCCTCTCTCATAATAATTTTCAGTAGCATCATGAATGAATTCAACAATATAACCAGCACCTAAAGCACTCTTTTCATGATCTACTTGCATAGAAAATTTACTACTCTCCACATAAGCAAAATTCTTCTCATGAATAATAGTGGGAGCAAACTCAACAAAATAACTATCATGTGAGGCATAATCCAATTGAAAACTAAAATCATGATGACAAGTTTCATGGTTATCATTATTCTTAATAGCATACAAGTCATCACAATAATCATCATAGATAGCAACTTTGTTCTCATAATCAATTGGAACCACTTCCGAAATAGTGGAATCATCACTAAATAAAGTTGACACTCTTCCAAATCCACTTTCATATTCATCATAATAATATTCAACATCCTCCAAAATAGTGGGATTACTACTTACTAAAGTTGACACTCTTCCAAACCCACTTTCATCAATAAAACCATCATAAATAGGAGGCATGCTATCATCAAAATAAATTTGCTCATCAAAACTTGGGGGACAAAAAATATCATATTCATCAAACATAGCTTCCCCAAGCTTGTGGCTTTGCATATCATTAGCATCATGGATATTCAAGGAATTCATACTAACAACATTACAATCATGCTCATCATTCACATATTCCATGCTAAGCATTGTATGTAATTCTTCTTCTAGCACTTGAGCACAATTTTCCTTTTCATCATACTCACGAAAGATATTAAAAAGACAAAGCATATGAGACAAACTCAATTCCATTTTTTTGTAATTTTCTTTTATAAACTAAACTAGTGATAAAACAAGAAACAAAAAGATTCGATTGCAAGATCTAAAGATATACCTTCAAGCACTCACCTCCCCGGCAACGGCGCCAGAAAAAAGCTTAGTTGACGGGGTGTGAGTGCCGTTTACCTAGCCTCCCCGGCAACGGCGCCAGAAAAGAGCTTGATGTCTACTACACAACCTTCTTCTTGTAGACATTGTTGGTCCTGCAAGTGCACATGTTTGTAGGACAGTAGCAAATTTCCCTCAAGTGGATGACCTAAGGTTTATCAATCCGTAGGAGGCGTAGGATGAAGATGGTCTCTCTCAAACAACCCTGCAACCAAATAACAAAGAGTCTCTTGTGTCCCCAACACACCCAATACAATGGTAAATTGTATAGGTGCACTAGTTCAGCGAAGAGATGGCGATACAAGTGCAATATGGATGATAGATAAAGGTATTTGTAATCTGAAATTATAAAAACAGCAAGGTAACTAATGATAAAAGTGAGCACAAACGGTATTGCAATGGTAGGAAACAAGGCATAGGGTTCACACTTTCACTAGTGCAAGTTCTCTCAACAATAATAACATAGATAGATCATATAACAATCCCTCAACATGCAACAAAGAGTCACTCCAAAGCCACTAATAGCGGAGAACAAACAAAGAGATTATGTTAGGGTACGAAACCACCTCAAAGTTATCCTTTCTGTTCTATCTATTCAAGAGTTCGTAGTAAAATAACATGAAGCTATTCTTTCTGATCAATCTATCATAGAGTTCATACTAGAATAACACCTTAAGACACAAATCAACCAAAACCCTAATGTCACCTAAATACTCCATTGTCACCTCAAGTATCCGTGGGCATGATTATACGATATGCATCACACAATCTCAGATTCACCTATTCAACCAACACAAAGTACGTCAAAGAGTGCCCCAAAGTTTCTACCGGAGAGTCAAGAACGTGTGCCAACCCCTATGTATAGGTTCATGGGGGAACCCGCAAGTTGGTCACCAAAACATACATCAAGTGGCACATGATATCCCATTGTCACCACAGATAAGCACGACAAGACATACATCAAGTGTTCTCATAAAAGACTCAATCCGATAAGATAACTTCAAGAGGGAGACTCAATTCATCACAAGAGAGCAGAGGGGGAGAAACATCATAAGATCCAACTACAATAGCAAAGCTCGGGATACATCAAGATTGTGCCATAGAGGGAACATGAGAGAGAACACAAGAGAGAGAGATCAAACACATAGCTACTGGTACATACCCTCAGCCCCGAGGGTGAACTACTCCCTCCTCGTCATGGATAGCGCCGGAATGATGAAGATGGCCACCGGTGAAGGATCCCCCCTCCGGCAGGGTGCTGGGAAGGGCTCCCGAGAGATTTCTAGTGGCTACAGAGGCTTGGGGCGGCAGAACTCCCGATCTATCTTGATTTCTGATGTTTTTAGGGTACGTAGGCTTATATACGCCCCCCTGTCTCGTGGCCCCCTCGAGGGTCTTCTGACGTGAACTCCAAGTCTCCTGGGTGATATTCTTCCAAAAAATCATGTTGCCGAAGGTTTCATTCCGTTTGGACTCCGTTTGATATTCCTTTTCTTCGAAAAACTGAAACAGGCAATAAAACAACAATATGGGCTGGGCCTCCGGTTAATAGGTTAGTCCCAAAAAGTAATATAAAAGTGTATAATAAAGCCCGTAATCATTCAAAATCGATAATAAAATAGCATGAATGCTTCATATAAGAGTATCTTCCAATCTTCATTATATTTTTAGTTCTTATAATATAGCAAGATAATCATATACCAGATATGCCATATAGTATATAGAAATCTACAACCAAATGTATAAGACAATCTTCCAAGATAATCATATAACAAATATGCCATCAAGTACATATACTAAGAAAAGTCATACTCTATTAGTAACGACATTGAGAAATATGGGAAGTTGCTTAATCATAAATGTCAAATGTATAAGACAATCTTCCCAATCCATGCATAATACCTCCTCTTAATCCCTGGAAGCTAGAATAATTGTGTATAGCATGCGAACAATCTGATTTTCATGTTTATTGGAAGAAATAACAAATAAAATCCAAAACATGGACGTACGAGAAAGACAATACCTGCACAGCTTCCTATAAATATTAAAGTGAACTGGCTGGTTGGTGGTTGATTTTAGATGTGGAGAACATGAGCTTGCTGTAGGGTGTCACTAATCATGATGGAGACCAACCAATCTAGTCCTCTCCCTAGAACGCATATCAAAAGGGGTGCTGAAATGCATGTACAAAACCAATATTTCTTGATGCGACATTACGGATGAAGCCGATTTTTAGGGTCGTGTGAATTGTATTGAATTCCCCGTGCTAGAAAACAAAACAGGAATTTGGGGAGAATGTTGGATTCGTTAGTCACATACCTGGAAGCAATGATGCTATGGGAAGGACGACCTGACGAAGGGCACTGGGAGAGAGAGACTGGATTAATTGGAGTAGTGTCTTGGGAGACTGGAGCATCGTTAAGCCTAGTGGTGTTCCAACTCCGACCCGATCTGCATGAGGTTTGACGTACGTCTTAATCAAAACTGGACAATAGATTGATTATTTCCTGGCTTGGAGTCAACAAACTTGGGCAAGCAGATGATTGATCTTAAAAGGATGGACATTGCCATGTAATCTCTGCCACATCATGAACTTACTGGACGGATCCATTATTTGTTGCAGGCATAAGCACGACTTGTAAATGGAACGTGCATGTGTCCTAGTTAGTCTGGCGTATATCACCGAATAGTATTGTAGCAGGTTCAATACTATCATACTATGAAGTTATAAATAAAACAGTAGGTAAGATACTTTGATGTGCCAATCAAGTTGAATTCGCGGCCGGCAGTAGAATCAATCAGCCAAGGCTGTTTTGTACGTGCTTTTCCAAATTATTAGAGCCAGCTCTGTGCAAGGATCATCAAGAAAATATTGAACATAAAGTCTGAGTATGTGCATGTTGCTGTTGAGTGTTGTACAAAGCACATGCTAGTTGTAAAGCAAGAGCGGAAGTCAGCTTGCTTCGTCGACTTATGGTCATTGGTGCCAAAAATACTCGGTGGCATTTACGTATCAGCCAATTTCATCTGTTAACCACCAAGTATCTTTCATATAGGTTTTGCATAGAAATTGATGAAGAAAGAACGTGAACTTGAGTTTGGAGGGGCTGGAGTTTTGTTGGAGATAGGGATTTCTTTCAGTCCCGCAGAAAGCACAAAGCTCGATTTCTTCCACCAGAAACAATGCAACACAGGCAGGTACACAGTAGCCGTCCGCCTGCTGAAAACTAAAATGTGCACGCTACAATAGCTGGATTGCACCACGTCCGGCAAGCCGATGCTACCCGCCCCCCCTGACCACTGTATTGGTGAGTGATCTTCTTCGTCCAGCAAGATGCATGCTCGGTTAGTAGCTCCAGCAAGCAAATCCTCTCATTTTCAGTTCATAATAGAGGTGGATCAGAAAGTGGTGGAGGACGATTTTTTAAGGTGCGGCGAACTTTATATATAGCATAAAAATGTTTGATGTAAAATCAGAATTAGCCCTTACTTGTACAGTATAAAATAATTGATGCAAGCTTGATCACGTTGAACCTCAAAATCAGTTTCTCGTCTATGCAATTTACAACATAGTTGTCAACATTATAGTTGTCAAGCGATTATCTGAAAACCTACGTCAGATTTCACATCGTAGAATATGCAACAATTTCAGTAATTTATACCTTTCTCCTTCATATCCATCACTTATACCTTCCCATTCACCTGCAATCGTCACGGTGCTGCTCCACCTGCCACCAGCCACCAGTATCGCTGCTCCGCAATGCCTAATCTCCGCTGCTGGGCGGCTGCACCCTGCGTGCCTGCAGCCTGGAGCCCTGGAGGCAAAAGTCTTGAAACCTGTGAGGTGTGTGAGCTGCCATCGTCTTCTCGCCACCGCTAGGGTTCGTATCCGTGCGTCGCTCGCCTGGTGTACGTCCGTGCGTGGGTGCATCCCTAGATCTCGATTGGTCGCTTCATAGTTCGGCATAGCAAATGATGCCCATCAGCAGGAACTCGCGGGCCTAAATAAAGCGGCCCAAACCTGCACCAGAGACCAGGGCCTGCCGTTCTTCGTTTCTTTTCTGGCAATGACGTATGCAGATCTAGGATCCAGCAATGTACGCAGCAAAAATCAAGGTAGGGAGAGCGCCCTACCTCTCCCTACAGGGGCCTCCGCCAGATGGGTTGGACTGGATTATGAACACATGCATGGCTTTCTTAGCGCTGTTGTGCATCGTTGTTAGGCTGCTAGCGTCGCATTGCCAGATCAAACATGGGAGATGAGATATTAGCTGGAGATCTTCTTGCGGGAGAAAACTTCAGCGTGGAGGTTGTTGTTGCCGTGTTGCAGAGGGAAATCTAGTTGCATGAGATTTTTATTTACAGACCTGAGATCACCTTTTCATGGTACTGTACATGTTTCAAGGAAAAGGAAAGCTAGTATGGTCAAATCTCTTGTTTTGGGATGAGATATCTCCTTTTTTACGGTCATTAAGTATTTTTTAATGTAAACAATGTGACGTGCAGGTTAATCAGAAAAGTTGTTTTATGATGGTGTTTGCTCTACAATGTAACATAAATTGGATGGTTGAGATATACGGATCATAATTTCAGCCTAGAATTATGTGGGTTAATCTACACCGTAATAACTCGGTCCCACCAAATTAACGGCTTGTATTTTCTAATTAACGCAGTAATTTCTAGCAAGTGCCTAATTAGTATAGGTATAGATAGATAGATAGATAGATAGATAGATAGATAGATAGATTGGAGACGTATCAAGGGGTTACAAGAGTTGTTCTACCCCGAGATCATATGTTGTGGTCTAAACCCTAGAGGTATAATGAGTAATGTCATAATCCTTTATCAATTAGCCTAGCCTCGGTTTATATAATGTACCATAGGCCTAGGGTACCAAGAGTCCTAGCCGAATACGCCGGTGGGGGAGGAGTCCTTATCTTGATCACCAAGTTTTGTGGAATCTTCCTTGTATGCGGCAACTGTCCGAACTGGCCCATGAGTATACGGCCATGGGGGTTCTCAGCCCAATCTAACTGATCGGGGGACGACGTGGTGAGTACCCCCTAGTCCAGGACATCGTCACCCCCCCCCCCCGAGGGTCATTTCTATCATAGAAATAGACCAAACCTTTATCTTCTTGCACAACACGCAATTGATCTCTGAACATCAATCGATCTCGTCAACATGTGTCGGGGCATGAACCGAATTGGATGTCAAAACTAAGACGCGAAGCGACACATAGTGGAGGCAAAGTGAAACTTTAAACAAACTGTTTGTTTGTATGCATGTCAGACAAATTACAACATTGGAAATACAAGCATGGTCTAGGCCCACATGTGAATGATACTCGGCGGAATGTTCAAATGAGGCATGCAGGAGGATGGACTTGACCGAAGGGCGACATGATCGATGGAGAAGAGGGTTGGAGAGGAATGAGAAATAAGCAAATGCCACATGATTATACTTGAACAACTCAAATAAACAATAAGTTGTCTCGCTTGACCTACATAGTGAAAGGCCTAATGCGCAACATGGAGCACTGATGCTCGAATATGGCCGGGAAAATAGGGAAACCAACATGTGGGGCACACCTGTCGGGACGACGTAGCGCAGACTAGTCCAATGGAGGAGCTGGCCCATGACCTCCTCACCACCGGCAACCGTTCATGTGGGCCGTGGGGGCCAACAACGTGGCGCAACTCCAGCACCGCCTCTGGACACGGTGACCGCGGTGAGCGACATGCTCATCATCGCTAGACACGGTCGGTTTCAATGTGCCGAGGGTGGTGTTAGTGCTGTGGCATGACCAACAATATGTTTGGTTTCTGCCCAAGGTTGCCCCATCAAAGCATTGGGTAGCCAAAATTTTGGTTGAGGTTTTGGTTGTAATTAATTTGGCTGACATTGGCAAGAAAAATTAACTAGAGTTCATTGGCATGCCAAAAAATGGCAACCATCCAAACAAAGACCAATCTTTGGGTCATGACCAAAATTTTGGTAAGGTGCACTTTGGCCCCAATCCAAACACACCCCAACACCCGCCTCGTCGAGGATGCATGGGGCACCGTGACGCGTCCGCGGAGTGGTGTAGCGCGGCCAACTACATCCTCAGGACCTGAGACCATGCCGGTTCGTCTTGCTTTTTCAATGAAATGCGGGGATCACATGTGAGCAAAGGGCATCTCCAACGTTGCCACGACCGCAGCTGACTACCCTGGTACACCAAAAACCCTCGTCCCTCGTGTTGTCGCGTGGTGCGTTCCTAGCTGGCGCCAACTTCCCACATTCATGCCGTCCATTCATATGCCGTCGTTAAGAGGCTCAGTGCCCGAGGAACCAACTCCGACGACTTAATGACGCACCCGGACACTTGGCCTCACCGGAATGCGCTACTTAAAGTGGCAACGCCTAGCTAACCTCCACACCATAGCGCATCGTCCTCCTACCTGGCACCACATCCGCCACGTCTGGCACCGTTGAGGTCGGGGACTCTTCCGAGGATGAGTAGGGAATGGGAGGCTGCAGGGCATGGTGTTCCAACTGGCTGGTCCATATCCCGTGTTCTACTCTTCCTCGCCGGAGACCGCACCTTCACTTCACGGGTCTTGAAGCCCGCCCCCGTACATAGAGATCGCAGATGGAGGACGTCGGTCGCCGCCGTAGAATAGGTTTAGGGTCGGGTTTCTTTTATTTTTCTGTCCTATAAAAGTTCGAAATGTAATGAAAATATGCCGTGTTTGCATTAATCTCGGCCGGTGTATATGAACTTTCACAATAATATAATATATTGTAGGAGTACTAGCAAGATGCCCGTGCGTTGCACGGAAGATCAAGATCTTGTGGGAGAAAAGGATGAACGAGGGAAGGCCTTATCTGCAAATGTGGAGTGGAGTCCGGGTAAATTGTCATAGTTTCCTTCCTATCTGTTAGATTTAGATCGGACGACCTATATTGTAGGATGACAGGCACACCATCATCACCAACTCTGCTGTTTATTGAACTGAGACAAAGCTAACATGTGAAGTAAAATAAACACATCAGGTCTATACATACACAATTTATCTTAGGCACTCCAATAGTATGCCCACTACACATTCACACATTTCACATCTTTCTACATGTACGGGAACCTACGAAAGGGTTAACGTAAATTGCCTCTCTCTCTCCTCCCCTGATTTTCATGGTGGTTGGCCCCTCCCTCCCCCCAATCTACAATAAACGGCTCACACGTTTCACATTAAATTAATTACGTAACTGGGATTACGTAGGTGTAGCATTACTCGTCCTAAAAAACCCAACTAAGCCAACCTCCCAGCATATCGCGCGGGAAAAGACCCGGCCGCGCCGTTTTAGTCGGGATTACCGGATTACTAATAATAGTATCGATGGATCATGCGAAGCAACACGTTTTTTTGAGGGGGCGAAGCACCTAGTTTAAAAGGAAAAAATGTGATACACTCACAACACCCCTATCACGGTCGCATTGCACCCCACACACGTTCGGTCCTGCACACGACTCACGCAAACGGAACACGCTTTGGCTTGCCTCTTCACTGACACGTGGGATTGCACTTGGAGAAACCGACCATGC
>NC_057801.1:89802593-89867283 GCF_018294505.1 Triticum aestivum | reverse complement strand
CGCGTGAAAATCCTCCCCCACCAGAAAATCCCCTCCCCCCAAATCCTAGATTCAACCGCCCTTCGGCCAACTCGCCAATAATATTCCCTAAACTCCCCTCCCCCCGTCCCCTCCACTCCATTCGCTCCACCGAAGCCACCCTCCTCGCCGCGCTGATACGTCGGTGCCGCGGTTCGTCGAGGGGACGCACGGCGATCCTCTCGCTCCCACAGTACGCTCTCGTAGACTGCCATCCTTTAGCCGCGCCGCCACCGCTGGCGACGTTCTTGTGGAGGCGCACGGCGGTCAGCGTCGCCACCGCTTGCGATGTTCGTGTGGAGACGCACGGCGGTCAGCTTCTCCCATGGTACGCACATTCTAGACCGAGGCCCTGTGCATGCCGGTGTAGTGCTGAATGTTAGCTGATAGACGCTGTTAATCTTACTATTTGCCGAAGTAGTTTGTAGTCAATATGCTCTACTTAAGAAGCTTCCTTGCCCTGTTCTGCACTCAATCTGCTTAGCTGAGATGGCATGCCAAGGCCGATTAGATGCTAAAATATCCTGGCATATATTTATTGTGACGTAGATTGCCATGGTCTAGTAGCCAATCTGTTAGGTGAAATAGCTCTACACAGTTTTATACTCAATCTTTGTTGCTGCGATGGCCTTCGATAGTTTGATGGCTGTGTGCTAGGTTTCATTGACTACTGAAACAACCTACCATAATTTAGCACTCAAATCTATTTGCTGAATTAGCTTTACATATATTTCTTTACTTAGATCTGTCGTCCAAATATCTATCCATAGCTTTAGACATCGACCTAGGTATTTTTTTTCTGGACTTCATAAAAAAGCATATATGTTTTTCCTGTACTATCTAGTAGAAGAACTAATTTGTATGTCTAACAGATGGACATGACTTGGATAACTTCTGCTCGAAGATTCTCCGCTGCATATGTCGAGGGGGTTGAAAACTTCATGAAATTTATCAGAGCTGAGTATGGTGGTCCGAAATCAGATGTGCTCTACCCGTGTAGCAGTTGTATGAATTCAGTTACAAGACCCCAGTCAACTGTGCAAAATCATCTACACTTGTATGGGATGTCGGTCACATATACTAGGTGGGTTCAACATGGTGAAGCTATGAACGTCAATGTTATTGATTACGTGGAAGCAGCAGATCACCATCTTGATCTGCCTAATGCTCAGGTGGAAGAGGAGGAGGAGGTGGTGGTGGCGGAGCCAGTGAGTTTGACCAACATTGAAACAATGCTACGAAATGCTCGTGCATTCCGTGAACTTTCACCTGCAGAAGAAAAATGGTGGGCCCGCATGTTGGAACAATGCAACGTGGCTGTCACCCCAGGAAATAAGCTGTCAGTATTCTCAGCTATTGTCAGTGTACAAAAGTAGGGGCCTAGCTTTTGACCCCTTTACTTATGCACGGGCAGTCAGAGCCGCCTGCCATGACCATACATGGGCAAGGCAAGAGAGGGAAGCCGGAGAAAATCCAAAGCCACAGTGACAAGAAAAGCAAACAACAAAGGACCAATACCAAAAACGTTGCACGGGCAGTGCAGGTTGCCCCGGCAAGGACCCTCGCCGAGGGCGGCCTCAGCAGCCCTGGCAAGATCCTTGTCGGGGCAGCCCGTCCACACCCGCTAAGTGAGCTACCTTCGAGCCCACCAACGCTGAGCAGTCACGGTGGGACAGGGTTCGGGAGGCACCTCCGTGGTGGCATGCAGATCTTTGTGAAGACAAAGAGCAATCAAGATCAAAAGAGGATAGGAAGGCAACCATCCCCATCGAAAACCCACAGGGCCCCCCGGCAAGATCCTTGCCGGGGAAGCCGGTGCACCGCGGCAAGACCCTTGCTGGGCCACCCGGCAAGGCCATCGCCAAGCGCCCCGGCAAGGCCACTGCCAGGCCCGCACCAGCCAAGTTCCTGCCGCTGTTCGTACGCAGCCGCCGACCCAACAAGCTGGGCAAGCACCTGCGTGGCAGCATGCAGACCTTCGTAGAGGCTCCACGACCGCGCCACCTCAGCTGCCTGCCTGCCTACATGGCACTGTGTAGGACCTTGAGAAGATGTGTCTAGAGGGGGGGGGGTGATTAGACAATAAGTACCAAAGTTGCAGTTTTTAAGTTTCTTTAAAGTTTGAGTGGAGTTTAGGCACAAGTTTAACATTCACAACATATAGCAAGCAAGCATGCAAAGAGTATATGAGCAGCGGAAAATAAAGCATGCAACATACAAGAATGTAAAGGGAAGGGATTGGAGGATTCAAACGCAATTGGAGACACGGATGTTTTTGGCGTGGTTCCGATAGGTGGTGCTATCGTACATCCACGTTGATGGAGACTTCAACCCACGAAGGGTAACGGTTGCGCGAGTCCACGGAGGGCTCCGCCCATAAAGGGTCCACGAAGAAGCAACCTTGTCTATCCCACCATGGCTGTCGCCCATGAAGGACTTGCCTCACTAGCGGTAGATCTTCACGAAGAAGGCGATCTCCTTGCCCTTACAAACTCCTTGGTTCAACTCCACAATCTTGTCAGAGGCTCCCAAGTGACACCTAGCCAATCTAGGAGACACCACTCTCCAAGAAGTAACAAATGGTGCGTTGATGATGAACTCCTTCCTCTTGTGCTTCAAATGATAGTCTCCCCAACACTCAACTCTCTCTCATAGGATTTGGATCTGGTGGAAAGAGGATTTGACTGGAAAGCAACTTGGGGAAGGCTAGAGATCAAGATTTATATGGTAGGAATGGAATATCTTGGCCTCAACACATGAGTAGGTAGTTCTCTCTCAGAAATAGGATGCTGGAAGTGTAGGTTCAGTCTGATGGCTCTCTCCACGAATGAAGAGGAGGTGGAGGGGTATATATAGCCTCCACATAAAATCTAACCGTTACACACAATCTACCAAACTTGGTGGGACCGAATCGTTAAACTTGGTCGGACCGATTTAGCAAATAATGTGACCGTTAGGGTTTTCGGTGGGACCGGAATGCAACTCGGTGGGATCGATTCGGTTAGGGTTAGGGCATAACTAATCTCGGTAAGACCGATTACACAAACTCGGTGGGACCGATTTTGGTAATAAGCTTTCCAGAGAGTTGGTCAGGCAAACTCGGTTTGACCGATTATCAAACTCGGTGGGACCGATTTTGATAATAAGTTAACCAGAGAGTTTGCATTGTAATCTCGGTAGTACCGATTGCTCAAACTCGGTAAGACCAATTTTGATAATGGACATACACAGAGAGATTACAATCCCATCTCGGTGAGACCGAGATCCCTATCGGTGAGACCGATTTGCCTAGGGTTTGTGGCAGTGGCTAAGATATCCAAACTCGGTGGCACCGGATAGAAAGAATAGTGGGGCCGAGTTTGACTTTAGGTTTAGGACATATGTGTGGAAGTGGGAAAGTAGTTGAGGGTATTTGGAGCATATCACTAAGCACTTGAAGCAAGAGGCTCATTAAGCAACACCTCATCCCTCCTTGATAGTATTGGCTTTTCCTATAGACTCAATGTGATCTTGGATCACTAAAATGTAAAATGAATAGTCTTGAGCTTCAAGCTTGAGCCAATCCTTTGTCCTTAGCATCTTGAAGGAGTTCCCACATCCTTTAGTCCATGCCACTCCATTGTTGAACTTATTTGAAATATACTAGATAAAAGTGTTAGTCCAACAAGGGATATGTTGTCATTAATTACCAAAACCACCTAGGGAGCACTTGTTCTTTCAATCTCCCCCTTTTTGGTAATTGATTGCAACATACATCAAAGCTTTAGATAAAGATATAAAGAATAGCAAGTAAAGCTTTGGAAAGACATGTAACAAGCATAGGCTCCCCCTACATGTATGCAATCATGTGAATATGAAATATAGAAGCATGTGATAGCATAACCATGATAGAGCAGGCAATGTGTTACATGTATCTTGGCTATATGCATTAGAGCAAAAAGTATTAAAGAGAATACCTTCATGCCCATGAGTCCTTCTTGCAAATAGTATGTACATTAGCAAGAATTCCTCATACACATGATTGTGATGCATATACTTACCTTGTGGTCTTGAGTTGGCTTCGGATGGAATGAACCTGCGTAAACAAGGTTAGATAACACAAATACATCTACTAGCCAGAGCAAACAGAAGAAGCCACAAGAATACCAAGACTGGGATGACATGTAGAGAGTGAGTATCGAGTACCACATTGGATTAGACATGTCCCCAAGAGTAAAGATATGCAATGAATTTAAATGATCTCTTTCCCTTAGATGTCTTGCTCCCCCTGAATCTAATATGGGATACTGGGAGAAGATAGGGAACAGAAAATCAGAGCTGAAGGAAAATAGAGCTGAAAGATATGAATGATGATCAGAGCTAAAGTCAGAGCTAATGTATGCTAATGCAAATAAGAACATGTCTTTCCCTTCAAGAAGACATGTGGCATCTCTCCTCTTGAACACCAAGCATCTGGGATCCTTGAGAAATACTTTCTACTAGTATTCTCTCCCCCTGGAGATCTCTCTCTCCCCTTGAAGGATCTCTCTCCCCCTGAGAAGGTGATACTCTCTCTGGTCTGATCTCTCTCTCTCTAAAAGATAAGCTTTGATGTGATCTCTCTCTCCCCCTTTGACATCAATTTCCAAGAAGGGCTTGATAAAGATGTAATCTCTCCCTCTCCCTCTGGAATTTGTCGTGAATGGGTTTGATCCTTGAGTCACAACATAAAGCACTGATAAAAATGTGATGCTTGTAGAGGACAAGATTCATTGAGTGGAGTACACAGAATATGTGGCAAAGAGTTTTTCCTGTTATGAAATCGGTGGCACCGAGTGGTATGCTTCGGTCATACCAAAAAGATTCGGTTGGACCAAAAATAACAAATCGGTGTAATCGAGTTCATCGCAGAGAAAACACTTGTCACCTCAGCTCACTAGACTAATAAGATCTCACAAAGATTTGCAAGGAATTAACTGAATGATATGCAATGAATTAGATGCAGAAAATGCAGAGCAAACAAAAAGAAATCTAGATGAAGTATTTTTTTTGAAAAAGGGGAAATACATATGCATGAGACAAATGCAAAAGCTCAGAAGAAAACACAAGAGAACTTCATATAGAGATGGTCGGCGACAAAGTCACCTATGTTAGAGTATATTGACTTAGGAGTCAAGTGAGATCACTTGATCATAGGTCATACTCATCGTTTAAGCTCAAAATGGGGTTGCCATTTTTCGTTTAAGCATCTTGATGTATTCACATCTCGTCGAGTTGCTTTAACTCATGACTCCGAGTAAAGCTTCTCTAAGATGGAATAACATACCTTGGATGGTGGTGTTGTCCATGTAGTTGAACTTGTGTGGGTTGCTCAAGGTTGATGTAGCTCATCAAGAGTTTGGAGCACCACTTGGAATTTGAGTCCATCTACCTACATGGGTTAGTTATTGCAAGGAAGAGCACTTGTGTATCGAAAAATGACAATCATGAAGCTCAACATAGAGAATTTGTCAAAAGGATATGTTTGAATGGTTCCGTGCTTCCTTGTCTTCAACCACCATAGTGTAGAGACTTGGTGATGTAGAGATTGCTCAAGATATGAGTAGATTTCAACCTCATGGAATTAGATTCAACCAAGTACCTACATGGGTTAGATAACATGCAAGATACAAATATATCCAAGACATAAGTTTTTCATCATAAGAGAAATATCAAGGATTAGTCATAAGCTCATGTCTTGCATGTATCCAATGGAGTTTCTACTCCAAGTTTGAAGCATCAATGATGTTAAATTCTCCTCTTAACCTGCAAAACACTTTCTCATCAAGAGGTTTAGTGAATATATCCGCTAATTGCTTTTTGGTGTGAACATGCTTAAGATCAATGTCACCCTTAGCAACATGATCTCGAATGAAATGATGACGAACTTCAATATGCTTAGTTCGAGAATGTTGCACAGGATTATGACCAATTTTGATAGCACTTCATTATCACAAAGCAATGGAACATGTTTCACATATATCCCATAATCTTTAAGAGTTTGGGTCATCCAAAGTAATTGAGCACAACATGAACCAGCGGCAATATATTCAGCTTCGGCAGTGGATAAGGATACCGAGTTTTGTTTCTTGGAGGACCAAGACACAAGAGATCTACCAAGAAATTGACAAGTGCCCGAAGTGGACTTTCTATCAACCTTGTCTCCGGCATAGTCCGAGTCGGAATAGCCAACAAGATCGAAAGAGGCCCTCTTAGGATACCAAATGCCAAAATTTGGTGTATGGATTAAGTATCTCACTATCCTTTTCACGGCCTTAAGATGACATTCTTTAGGAGCAGCTTGATATCGTGCACACATGCACACACTTAGCATAATATCGGGACGTGAAGCACATAGATATAACAATGAACCAATCATAGAGCAATAAACCTTTTGATAAACCGGTTCATCATCTTTGGTTAAGTCAAGATGTCCACTAGTAGGCATGGGTGTAGTCATACCTTTGAATTCTTGCATATTGAACTTCTTGAATAAGTCCTTGGTGTACTTCGTTTGAGAGACAAAAGTACCTTCCTTAGTTTGCTTGATTTGCAAACCAAGAAAGAATTTGAGTTCACTCATCATAGACATCTCAAACTTCTCCGACATTAGCTTCCCAAACTTTTCACTAAAGTGAGGGTTAGTTGAACCAAATATAATATCATCAACATAAATTTGGCACACAAAGAGTTCACCATTAACCCTTTTAGTAAAAAGAGTAGAATCAATTTTCCCAATTTCAAAGCCTTTTTCAATAAGTAACTTGATCAAGCATTTATACCATGCTCTAGGAGCTTGTTTAAGTCCATAAAGAGCTTTGTGAAGTTTGTAAACATGATTGGGTTTCTTAGGATTGACAAAACCGGGAGGTTGTTTAACATAAACTTCCTCCTCTATTTCACCATTTAGAAAAACACTTTTAATGTCCATTTCGTACAAGGTGATATCATGGTGATTAGCATAGGCAAGTAAGATGCGAATGGACTCAAGTCTAGCAACGGGGGCATAAGTCTCACCATAGTCCATACCCGACTTGTGTGTAGCCTTGGGCGACGAGACATGCTTTGTTGCGAACTACTTGTCCATCTTCATCTTGCTTGTTGCGAAACACCCATTTGGTACCGATGATGTTGTGGTTGTTGTCGGGCTTCTCAACCAATGTCCAAACTTGGTTCCTCTCAAAGTTGTGTAGCTCTTCATTCATAGCATTTATCCAATCCGGATCTTCCAATGCTTCTTCAACCTTCATAGGTTCAACGCTAGAGATGAAAGAATAGTTATCACAAAAGTTAGCTAAACGAGTTTTAGAGCGAGTGATTCTCCCGGTTTGAATATCATTGTAGATTTGCTCTATGCGATGGTCTTTAGCAATTCTTGCTCGAACTCGTGAAAGCTTTTGCTTGGGTCTTCGTTGAACATCTTCTTCATCTTGTTCTTCTTCTTGGCCTTCTTCACTGTTGGCGTTGTCGTTCTCTTGTCGTGGTGGAGAAGGAGGTTGTTGACATTCATCTTGATGCACTTCCTTGTTTTCTTCATCTTGGTGTGTACCACTTGTGGATGCTTCCGTATCAACTCTTGGTTCACCTTGTCGTGAAGTAGAAGCTTCCACTTGGATGGACGAGGTACTCTCCTTCACCTCCGTTGGATGGACCTTTCCAATAGACAAGTATTGGATTGCTTCCAAAGGATCTTTGTCTCCTACATCAATTGGCAATTGCTCTACTTCCGAGCCGTTAGATTCATCAAACTTCACATCTACCGTCTCTTCAACCTTTCGGGTGAAATTGTTGTAGATACGGTAAGTGTGAGAGTTTGAGCCATAACCTAGTAGGAAACCTTCATGAGACTTAGGAGCAAATTTAGAACGACGATGCTTATCAAGAATGTAGCACTTTGAGCCGAATACTCAAAAGTATCCAACTTGGGGTTTGTTACCGGTGAGTAGCTCGTATGCCGTCTTGCCGAGTAGCTTGTGAAGATACAAGTGATTTGTTGCATGACAAGCTGTCTCAACCGCTTCTGCCCAAAAGTGCTTCGGCGTCTTGTACTCATCAAGCATCATTCTCGCAATTTTGATGAGCGTCCGGTTCTTCCTCTCAACAACTCCATTTTGTTGAGGTGTGTACGTAGCCGAGAACTCGTGTGAAATCCCTTCTTCATCAAGAAAGGTGTCCACATTTGCGTTCTTGAACTCCGTTCCATTGTCACTGCGAACCTTCTTGATCTTCACTTCAAATTGGTTTTGGGCCTTCCTAGCAAAGTTTTTGAAGATCTTTTGGACCTGCGATTTATCATCGAGAAAGAACACCCACGTAAATCTGGAAAAATCATCAACTATAACTAGACCAAAAGAATTTCCACCGAGACTCTTGTAAGAGTTGGGACCAAAGAGATCCATGTGAAGTAGCTCGAGTGGCCTCTTCGTGGTCATGATGTTCTTCACGGGATGCCTTCCTCCAACCTGTTTACCTGCTTGACAAGCACTGCAAAGTCAATCCTTATCAAATATGACATCATTAACTCCAAGGATATGATTCCCCTTAATAAGCTTGTCAAGGTTTCGCATACCAACATGACCTAATCGTCTATGCCATAACCAGCCTTTTGAGGATCTAGGAATGAAGCAAGTTTTAGGTTGAGCCTTTTTAGTGAAATCAACAATGTAAAGATCACCTCTACCTATGCCGGTAAAGACCATTTTATGATTGTCTCGACGAAACACTTGGCAATCAATTTTAGTAAATAAGACATTGAAACCAAAGTCAGCAAGTCTAGATACTGAAAGTAAGTTGTATCCAAGAGATTCAACGAGCATGACATTTTGTATGGAGCTATCATGTGAGATGGCCACCTTACCGAGGCCAACCACCTTACCCTTTGAGTTGTCACCGAAAGTGACATACTTTCGAGGACTATCATTATTAGCAAGCTCACGAAACATGTCTTTATCTCCGGTCATGTGATCAGTACATCCACTATCAAGAACCCATTCCTTTCCTCCTCACATGTATCCCCGAAGATTTTCCATAAGACCAAAATGTCTCATTGCATCATCAAGATCGAAGTCACTATCATCATCCTCATCATAGTATCCATGTTCAAGATCGTCATGTGGTGGATCAAATCCTAGAGAGGGTGTTTCATTAGGATGAGTTTGACAATAATCTTGTCTATGAATTCTTATAGCTTCGGAAATAATATCACTAATAATACCAACATTTCCTTTGGCACGCATAAGATTTGTAAGCTCAAATAGACGATCACCAAACATAGGATCACTAGTATTCATCTTACTCAAGGCAATAGACTTATGAAGAATTTCATCAAGATTTTTCAAAGAATAATCAGGAAATCGTTTCTCAAGAAATTTCCATATGGTGTAGGCACACTCAAGAGTAGGCAGTTTTATAATCAAGTTTCTAGGCAAGCCTCTAGTGATAACTTCGGCAGTTCTAAGATTCCTAACCATGTCAATTGACTCATCAAGGGTAGGATGCATAGGATCAACACAAGGTGCACGAGGACTAGCAATGTACTTGTTCAAATGATATTGATTGAAAATTACAAGCATCTAATTTCCACTCATGAAAATACTCTCCATCAAGAATAGGCACTCTATGTCTAAGACTCCCCAAAGTAGACTCATCCATCTTCCTCCAATGGTGATTAAACCAAGGCAATGGAGACCAATGCTCTGATACCACTTGTAGGACCTTGAGAAGATGTGTCTAGAGGGGGGTGATTAGACACTAAGTACCAAAGTTGCAGTTTTTAAGTTTCTTTAAAGTTTGAGTGGAGTTTAGGCACAAGTTTAACATTCACAACATATAGCAAGCAAACATGCAAAGAGTATATGAGCAGCGGAAAATAAAGCATGCAACTTGCAAGAATGTAAAGGGAAGGGATTGGAGGTTTCAAACGCAATTGGAGACATGGATGTTTTTGGCGTGGTTCCGATAGGTGGTGCTATCGTACATCCACGTTGATGGAGACTTAAACCCACGAAGGGTAACGGTTGCGCGAGTCCACGGAGGGCTCCACCCACGAAGGGTCCACGAAGAAGCAACCTTGTCTATCCCACCATGGCCGTCGCCCACGAAGGACTTGCCTCACTAGGGGTAGATCTTCACGAAGTAGGCGATCTCCTTGCCCTTACAAACTCCTTGGTTCAACTCCACAATCTTGTCGGAGGCTCCCAAGTGACACCTAGCCAATCTAGGAGACACCACTCTCCAAGAAGTAACAAATGGTGCATTGATGATGAACTCCTTGCTCTTGTGCTTCAAATGATAGTCTCCCCAACACTCAACTCTCTCTCATAGGATTTGGATCTAGTGGAAAGAGGATTTGAGCGGAAAGCAATTTGGGGAAGGCTAGAGATCAAGATTCACATGGTAGGAATGGAATATCTTGGCCTCAACACATGAGTAGGTAGTTCTCTCTCAGAAATAGGATGCTGGAAGTGTAGGTTCAGTCTGATGGCTCTCTCCATGAATGAAGAGGAGGTGGAGGGGTATATATAGCCTCCACACAAAATCTAACCGTTACACACAATCTACCATACTCGGTGGGACCGAATCGTTAAACTCGGTCGGACCGATTTAGCAAATAATGTGACCGTTAGGTTTCTCGGTGGGACCGGAATGCAACTCAGTGGGACCGATTCGGTTAGGGTTAGGGCATAACGTAATCTCGGTAAGACCGATTACACAAACTCGGTTGGACCGATTTTGGTAATAAGCTTTCCAGAGAGTTGGTCAGGCAAACTCGGTTTGACCGATTATCAAACTCGGTGGGACCGATTTTGATAATAAGTTAACCAGAGAGTTTGCATTGTAATCTCGGTAGTACCGATTGCTCAAACTCGGTAAGACCGATTTTGATAATGGACATACACAGAGAGATTACAATCCCATCTCCGTGAGACCGAGATCCCTATCGGTGAGACCGATTTGCCTAGGGTTTGTGGCAGTGGCTAAGACATCCAAACTCGGTGGCACCGGATAGAAAGAATCAGTGGGGCCGAGTTTGACTTTAGGTTTAGGACATATGTGTGGAAGTGGGAAAGTAGTTGAGGGTATTTGGAGCATATCACTAAGCACTTGAAGCAAGAGGCTCATTAAGAAACACCTCATCCCTCCTTGATAGTATTGGCTTTTCCTATAGACTCAATGTGATCTTGGATCACTAAAATATAAAATGAAGAGTCTCGAGCTTCAAGCTTGAGCCAATCCTTTGTCCTTAGCATCTTGAAGGAGTTACCACATCCTTTAGTCCATGCCACTCCATTGTTGAACTTATCTGAAATATACTAGATAAAAGTGTTAGTCCAACAAGAGATATGTTGTCATTAATTACCAAAACCACCTAGGGAGCACTTGTGCTTTCACGCTGCATGCATTGCTGGCCGGGGCGCGTGTCGAAGCCAGGAGGGGCGGCGACGGACGGGACGGGCCTCACCCCCGTCCCCCAATAAAGTGAAGGACACCTAAGCCCCGCATTTAATGCATCTCGTCCTGTAATGCTAGCGATAACCTCGCAATGCTGTAGCACTTTCCACCTCCTGTGTGCCACTGTGGCAGCCCCTTTCGCTTATGAAAGGAGGCCCATGGCATACTGAAGGGGATTCGGCTCTTTGGAACCTTGCAGCAACCGGAGCTAGTTGGAGAGCTCAAGAACACTAATACAACCACGAAAGCAGGATCGTAGGGTTTTACGCATCTTTGCGGCCTGAACCTGGGTAAATTCCCTTTGTGCCATCCACTAGTCCCGCTCTTCTCACGATTCCGCGCCCCGCAACCGTAGAAGGGATTCCAGTGATCCCATAGGTGTCGTTTTCCACCGACATCTTTGGCGCGCCGGGTAGGGGGCGCAAGTTGTGAGAATCTGGCCTAGGGGTAGGCCTAGCAGTTCATCATCGCCATGCCTCCTAAGAAGAAGACGACAATAGTGATTGGCTCATCCGGAACTAGACTGCCATCGCCGGTGCGGGCCAGTAGTGGGCCAGTCGTGGAGAGAACCCGCGGCGCGGCCCGTGAACACCCGCATCACCCTGGCATTCCGGGCCCGGTGGGCGGCGCCGGCCCCAGAAACAACGTCGGACCCCCCGCGGGCGGCACAGGGCCCTCCAGGGGCGTCGTCGTGCCGCCTACTGATGGCGCGGTGACCTACTAGACACCAACGCCAGCACCTATGGTGCGGTCCTCCCAAATCTTACATGATGAGCAGCGCCGCCCCGCTGGTGGCCCAGGGCGCCGCCTTGGGAAAAGCCCTATGCATGCTTCGCAGGATGAGGGAGGCCAGCGTGCATGCCGAGGCGCTGATGAAGGTGGCGGGCGGTTGCGGAGCCGTGACGAGGCTCCTTCTAACGTGGTTAGGAGTTGAAGCGCATCGCGGTCCACCCAACTCTCGCCGCCACCCACGCCAGCAGAAGCCCTGGCACGCGCGTAGCTCCTCCTTGACTTTCCCCCCACGACGGAAAAGCTAGATGAATGGAGGGCCACCTTCCAGAGCGTCGTTGGCATCGCCAACGACAACGAGCTGCGACCGGCGAAGCCCGTGGGCCGTCGCTCCGTCGTGCCGCCCCCTGCTAGCAGGGGCCGAGCCGAAGGCGATGCGGCTATGGTGTATTCCCCTCCTTAGCACCGGCCGCCACGGGCGACGACCTGTCGTGACGATGCTCGTGATGATGCCTCCATCGCGTCGTCCGACCCGCGAACAAACCAGAATCAGCGCCAGGTCCTTCGGGAGCAGGCTCATGAGGATGCTCGAACCACCATCGAGCGCCAACGCGACGCGCGCCACCAGTCGGACAGGCGGGCAGGGCCCACTACGGACCACCCGGCACCGGGGGGCTACGGTGGCCTACCCTACGAGGTGGGCTGTCCGGCTTTCACCCATGAGCTGCGGCGGTTCCAGTGGCCCTCCCACCGCACTTTCAAGCCTGACGTTGGCGAGAAGTACAACGACAAGACTCACCCGTCAGAATTCCTCAGCATCTACACCATCGCGATGCAAGCTGCTGGGGCCCACGACGATAAGGTGCTTGCCAATTACTTCCCGTTGGCACTCAAGCCTAATGTCATGTCATGGTTGATGGACTTGCCGATGGATTCCATCTCTTCTTGGGCGGATCTGTGCCATGAGTTTGTTGGTGCCTTTACCGGAGGTCACCAGGCTCATGGCCAGGCGAGTGATTTACACATCATCCCCCAGAAGGAAGGAGAAAACCTGCGCAATTCAGCCGGGTGCAGTACAACACCCCTGATGTTCATCCCGCCGCCGTGATCAGTGCGTTCCACCAGAACGTGCGCAATCGCAAGATGCGTGAAGAGCTGGCAATGAAGAAGGTTAAGGATGTGGCCAAGCTCTATGTTCTGGCCGACCGATGCGCTCACACTGAAGAGGGAAGGAAGTACCCCGGCGAAGATGCCGGCGCGGAAACCGATTCCACCGGTGATACTGCCACCCCAGCAAAGAAGGGCCGACGCCGTAATAGGAAACTCAAGGGAAAGGCCGTGCTTGCTGTCGAGGGATCTGACGACACTGGCACCACCAAGAAGACCAAGGCGAGCGACCCCGGCAAGGAGTTTTCCGGGTGTGTCGCCTGCTGGGCCTTAGCGGCCGCCGACAAGCCAGGAGGCTCCGACAAGAAGTATTGCAAGATCCACCGCACCAAGGGACATGATCTCCAGCACTGCCGGCAAGTAGAGCTGCTTGCTGAGATGCAGAAGGCCGAGTATGAGTGGCGGGACAAGGAGAGGCCCGCCAGGGGCCGCGACAAGAAACAAGAAGATGATAATCATGACGGGGACGATGAGTCCGGCGATCACGAGTTCTAGAAAACCACAAAGGCCATGTGCGTCGATGGTGGCGCCTCGCTGCATACATCCGACCGCCAGATCAAGCAGTGGGCGCGTGAGATCACAACAGTGGAGCCATCATTCGACGCGCGGAAGCCGCTGAAATGGTCCAGCACGCCCATCATCTTTGATACCGAGGACCACCCCGACCGCACTACTATGGTCGGGTGCTTGCCATTGTTAGTCTCCCCAATGATCCTCAACCTCAAGGTGACAAGGATGTTGGTCAACGGCGGGACCGGCCTGAACCTGATCTCGCCTGCCGTGGTCAAAAAGCTGCAGATCCCTGATGGAGACCTCGAGGAAACAGGCACGTTCCAAGGGGTTAACCCGGGGAGGAGCCTGCCGAAGGGAAAGGTCACGCTGCCTGTGACCTTCAGAGGCAAGCTGAATCATAGAATGGAGAGGATTGTTTTTGATGTAGCCGAAATCCCCTTGCCATACAATGGGATCCTCGGCTGCCCGGCACTAGCCAAGTTCATGCCAGCTTCACATTACGCCTACAACATGTTGAAGATGCCCGGGCCGATGAACATCATCACCGTCCCCTCCGACAAGAAAGATGCGCTGATTTGCGCCGACCAACTCTACCTGGAAGCGGTTGCAGCAGCTGCCGCCAGGGCACCTACTCCTGCCGACAGAGCCCCGGGAGGGAAGAAGATCGACGAGACTCCTCGCACCCACTCCGGCAAGCGCACCTCTTCGGGGTGTTGTGCTGCCGTCGAGGACATGCCAGAGAGCTCCGCCGACAGGAGCAAGAAGCCCAGAGCTGCACCGCCAAAGACCAAGAGGGTGTCCGTCAAGGAGGATGGCACGTGTGGGGCTTTCATCATAAGCTCCACCCTCGACAGCAAGTAGGAAAGCGAGCTCATCACTTTCTTGCGGGTGAATGTCATTGTGTTTGCATGGCAAGTCTTCGACATCCCCGGCGTTCCCAAGGAAGTGATTGAGCACCACCTTGCTGTCTGTCCTCATGCGCGGCCCGTCAAGCAGAAGGTCAGGAAGCATGCTCTGGAGAGGCAAGAGTTCATCACGGAAGAAATTAGGAAGCTAGAGGCGGCAGGCTTGGTAAGAGGAGTGCTCCATCCGATGTGGTTGGCCAATCCGGTAGTAGTGCGCAAGGCAAACGGGAAGTGGAGGCTGTGTATTGATTACACAGACATCAATAAAGCCTGTCCAAAGGATCCCTTCCTGTTACCGCGCATCGATTAGATTGTTGACTCCACGGCAGGGTGTGACCTGTTATCATTCCTCGACGCCTACTCGGGATACCACTAGATCTTCATCACAAAATAAGATGAAGAAAAGACAGTGTTCATCACCCCATGTGGTACGTACTGCTTTTTACGGATGCCTTTCGGGTTGAAGAGTGCTGGCTCAACATTTGCAAGAGCAGTCCAGATTGGTTTTGAACCCCAGCTACATAGAAATATGGAAGCTTATATGGATGACATAGTGGTCAAAACCAAGGACAAAGCAACGCTCGTACAAGACCTGGAGGAAACCTTTAGAAACCTGCGCAAGATCAACCTCAAATTGAACCCTGAGAAGTGTGTCTTCAGTGTCCCATCCGGCATGCTTCTCGGGTTCTTTGTGTCGCAGCGCGGGATTGAGGCAAACCCGGTAAGATTAAGGCTATCGAGCAGATTGAGGCGCCCAAGCGGATCAAGGACATGCGTCGGCTCACTGGCTGCATTGCCGCCATGAGCAGATTCATCTCCAAGTCCGCAGAGCGTGCACTCCCCTTTTTCAAGATCTTAAAGAAGACGGGCCCGATGGAGTGGACCCCGGAGGCCAAGGCAGCATTGCAAGATTTGAAGAAGTACCTTTCCACTACCCCGGTGCTAGTTGCGCCTAAACCACAAGAGTCGTTGCCGCTATACCTAGCGACAACAAATCAAGTGGTTAGCGCCGCATTGGTGGTATAGAGAGAGGTTGATGGGAAGATGGCAGCGGCGGCAGAGCCAACGGCTAGCGGGTCGGAACCCTCCCCGGCAGGGCTCGGTCCCGGCAGGACTGAGTCCCCAGTAGGGCCTGATCCCGGCAAGCCTGACGCCGGTGCGACAAGACCCGCGTGGCCAGGTGAAGTGATGCAAAGAAAGAAGATGGTGCAGCACCCAGTTTACTTCGTCAGCTCCCTCTTATAAGGGGCTAGGTCGAGGTACTCAGGTGTACAAAAGTTGCTCTTCGGCCTCCTTATGGCCTCGAGGAAGCTGCGCCACTACTTCCAGGTGCACAAGATCACCGTGGTTACCCACCATCCATTGCAACGAATACTACATAACCCAGATACAACAGGAAGGATCGTGGAATGGGCCCTAGAGCTGTCGAGTTTCGGCTTGAAGTTCGAAAGCACCTCGACGTTCCAGAGCAGAGTCTTGGCAGAGTTTGTTGCCGAATGGACCTCGACACCCGATGAAGAGGTACAAGAGACCACTCTCCCCGGCGAGGAAACAAGTGGCGACTGGATCATGTACTTTGATGGGGCTTTCTCGCTGCAAGGCGCCGGTGCTGGTGTGCTGCTTGTCGCACCCACCGGGGAGCACCTCAAGTACGTCATCCAAATGCACTTTCCCCAGGAGATGTCAACCAACAACACCGCCGAATACGAGGGTTTGCTCGCCGGTCTCAGGATCGTGGCGGACCTTGGAGTCAAAAAGCTCATTGTCAGGGGCGATTCGCAACTCGTCATCAGGTAGGTCAACAAAGATTATCAAAGCCCTTTGATGGAAGCCTACGTGGATGAAGTGAGGAAACTAGAGGAGCGTTTTGACGGTATACAAGTGGAGCACGTCCCTCGAGCGGAGAACGACATCGCTGACTACCTGTCAAAGCGCGTCGCCCTCAAGCTACCCGTGGAACCAGGTACTTTTGTGCTTCAGTTAACCAAACCATCCGTTCAGCCGCCGACTGGGCAGAACAAGCGAAGGAAGCTAGGCCCCGGCAAGTACTTCCCCATCGAGCTCCCCAGAGCCGCCGGCGGAGATGTTGCCGTGGATGCCGATCCTGCCGCAGGGCAACCGACTCCGGCAGGACCTCAGGTCATGGCCATGGAGGCGGCTGCCCCTACGGCAGAAGAGACGCCTTTGGTCCTTGCCGTCGAGCCACAGGCTCCAGCATGGGCACAACACACCGTTTGATTCCTTCAAAAAGGAGAGCTTCCTGAGGAGCAGGAAGAGGCAGAAAGAGTAGCCCGCCGGTCTGCTCTGTACCAGTTCATTGATAACGAGCTATACAGAAGAAGACCGAATGGGGTGAAGTTGATGTGCATCTCCCGGGAGGAAGGACTAAAGCTGTTGGCAGAGATACATGGAGGCATATGTGGCTCCCACATAGGGTCGAGGGCCCTTGCCAACAAGGTTTTCCGGCAAGGTTTCTTCTGGCCCACCGCCCTCCAGGATGCAACGACACTAGTAACCAAGTGTGAAGCATGCCAGTTCCATTCAAAAAAGCTTCATCAACCAGCCCAAGCCCTTCAAACCATCCCTCTATCCTGGCCCTTCTCGGTCTGGGGGCTCGACATCTTGGGCCCCTTCCCCCGCACCGTCTAGGGCTTTGAGTACTTGTAGGTTGCTATCGACAAGTTCACAAAGTGGCCAGAGGTGGAGGCAGTGAGGAAGGTGACGGTGCAGTCAGCCATCAAGTTCTTCAAGGGACTAGATTGCCCTTTCGGAGTTCCTAACTGGATCATCACCAACAATGGCACGTAGTTCACAAGCCATGCCTTCATGCAGTACATTGAGGATCTCGGCAGTAGTGTTTGTTTTGCTTCCGTGGCGCATCCATGGAGCAACGGCCAAGTGGAGAGAGCAAACGCTGAAGTCTTGCGAGGCTTAAGGATGAAAACTTTTGATAGGCTGCGCAAGAGCGGAAGGCGCTGGATTGAGGAATTGCCAGTGGTTCTTTGGTCAATCAGAACGACGCCAAATCGAGCAATCGGCCAGATACCCTTTGCCTTGGTTTATGGGGCAGAAGCAGTTCTCCCAACGGAACTCATATATGGGTCACCTCGAGTGCTCGCTTATGATGAGCTTGAGCAAGAGCAACTGCGGCAGGATGACGCAATGCTCCTCGAGGAAGATCGTCTCCGGGCGGCTGTGAGAGCAGCATGCTACCAGCAAGCTTTGCGCCGCTACCATAGCCGCAAGGTTCATGCCCGGAGCTTTGAGGAAGGCGAACTTGTTCTTCGGCATGTTCAGTCGGCCAAGAATTCCAACAAGTTGACGCCAAAGTGGGAAGGCCCTTATCAGGTGACGCGAGTGACCATGCCCAGCGCAGTCCGTCTGGAGACCGAAGATGACGTCCCAGTGAGCAATTCCTGGAACATCGAGCATTTTCGCAAGTTTTACCCATAAGGCGCAGCTGCCGGGCCTCCTGGCAAGCCATCCTTTTGTGCAAGCCTTGCCGACAAGGCATGTAACCCTTTGTACAAAGCCAGGCGCAGGCCCTGGACATAAATAAATGGAGCGCTGGCACCCTAAGTTATAGCATGCATGCTAGGTCGAGTCTCTTCCTTGGTTAGGGTTGATAGTGCTTGGCGGCAACTAACCCCTAGCTTAGAGGTCGAGTATGCGTCTCTGTCCTTCCCTGTCTTCTTTGGTTCGTAGGGCACGTAAATATTCTTGCCGAGCTATTCTGGAAGGAAGGAAACGGACCGGCACCCGGGCCCCGGCAAGCCAGAATTGCCAGGAGCTGCGAGAACGAGGTTCTCTCCACGGCAAGCCAAGATCGCTGGGGGTCGCGGATCCAGATATCTTTAATCCCCTATCATGCGTTTCGTTATGGGCCGGGGTGCGTGAAACCCCGTTCCATCTCCGAGCTATTGTGCTCCTTCTTTTCGGCACCCAAGGATATTTCCTGGGTCTGGATCTGGTCGTAGCCGCGGCAGCAGAGGAGGGGAACGAGGGGCCTAAGCCCACCTCATCCTTGCCCCCGCCAAGAGCGTGAGAAAGGTCAAACAAGGTGGGGAGACGGCAGGGCCTGTTGCCGGAAAAAAACATTTGTCTTGAAAGATGATAGGGATTCACCCCTTGCCGTGGGTTTCTCCCGCGAACGTAATCCCGGCTAACACCCCTTTTTCATTAAAAAACATCCCGTACAGGTACAATTCATACGAAATGAAAAACATGGACAAGGGGAATACAAGCTATAAAGCCAGCGAAGGCCCGAAGGCTTACATAACTAAAAAGATATAAGGTGCCCGTAATCCCTTGTCCCTCTCCTCAGGAAATGGAACAAGAAGGCAAAAGGGCAAAAGGGGTGCCTAGGCGAGCTATGAGTGGCAGAAGACGCCAAGAGAATATCTCGGTGGCCGTCCGAGGGATGGATGGTGATGGCGGTGCCGGAGGCAGAGCTCAAAGACGAGGCGGCAGGACGCCAACACGCGACGAAGGTTTGGTGTCCGTGTACTCCGACTTGACGACCTCGCCACTCATCCTCTTCCTCTTCCGCAGACTCCCTACGCCAGCCGCCCAAGGAGGCGACCCCGAGAAGTTCAAGGAGCCGGCGACACGGATTATGGGGCTGCCGGTGCCGCTCGGAGCGACGCCCGACACCTAGTCGGACCCGGCATCCTGCCGCCCGCTGCCCTTGTCGTCACTGCCATTGTCTTCCTCGCCACTCTCGCTTGATGAGGACTCTTCAACGTCGGAGGAGCTCTCGACGCAGCACCTCACGCGGGTTCCGAAGTGCCCGAAGATCTTGACGGAGAGGAGGCTGCCCTCCATTAGTTTGAAATGGAGAGCGAGCCCGTCCGTCAAGCTGTGGAGGCGAGCGAAGGTCTTCCACCCTCGGTGAAGATACATGACGTGGGGGGCGGGGAACTCGACGTCGGCCCACGTGCCGCTGTTCCCGTAACCCCTCATGTGTAGCCGCATCGCCT
Organism: Triticum aestivum; assembly: GCF_018294505.1. Taxonomy (NCBI): domain Eukaryota; kingdom Viridiplantae; phylum Streptophyta; class Magnoliopsida; order Poales; family Poaceae; genus Triticum; species Triticum aestivum. The sequence goes on along the minus strand of NC_057801.1, from coordinate 89,847,503 downwards.
GCAGCGGATCCAGCTCCACCTCCCGCGCAAACGGGGTCAGAAGGCGAAGGCGGCGGCGTGGCGGATGGCGCAGCCTGACAAAGAATTCGCAGGGATTATCCCCAGCATGGACCTCCATCGGAGGAAGGGCTGCTGGAGGGGGCGAGGCGGATCTACCGCCCCGTCCTCCTCTCCCCCGGGCTCCACGGCGGCCTCGGCCTCGCCCCCTCCCCCTCCCTCTAGCGGTCGGCTCCACCGCTACGAGTTCCTGGGGAGGAGCGATGCGTTGTCTGGCCGAAACCCTCGACGCCACTGATGAAGCATCACCATGCCCCCTCGCCATGGCAGAAGAAGAAAGGAAGTAGGAATGGAGAGAGGCAGAAGGCGAAGGACTGAGAGGCACCGTCCCTCTTGCTCCCCTCTTTATAAAGAGGCGAGGGCGTGGGTCGGCCGCCCCCTCCCAGCCAACTCGGCCTCTTGGAGTGACAGCGAGCGGGGCCGTTGACTGCCTTCCCCGCTCCACTACAGGCGCAAGGGAATCAACCCGCATGCGTGCGACTACCCATGCCCCCTGCGCCTGTCATTCGCTCTGCATGCAGCGAACGTGGCACAAGGGGCGGACACAATGGGATGCGTGGAGCGACGGTTCCCGAGCAAGGGCAGTAAATGGGGGGCGGCCCTGCGGTCTCAAAGAGACATGCTAGCCGCCTCTTTACTGTCCACCACAAGGTGACGCCAGCATCCCCACGTCATGCGTGCACGACCCCCACATCGCGTGTTCAACGCGGGTCGTGGGGAAGCGCAGCGGGCGGAACAGTGGCCGCGGTAAAATCCGCCTTGACTGCCCGCACACCGTTCTGAGCCTGGCCCAACAACGTGCTGCGCCTATGTGTGACCCAGGCCCGGGGGCTCCTGTCGGTGTACAAAAGTAGGGGCCTAGCTTTTGACCCCTTTACTTATGCATGGGCAGTCAGAGCCGCCTGCCATGATCACACATGGGCAAGGCAAGAGAGGGAAGCTGGAGAAAAGCCAAAGCAATAGTGACAATCAAAGCAAACAACGAAGGACCAATACCACAAAGGTCGCACGGGCAATGCAGGTTGCCCCGGCAAGGACCCTTGCTGAGGGTGGCCTCAGTAGCCCCGACAAGATCCTTGCCGGGGCAGCCCGACCACACCCACTGAGCGAGCCACCTTCGAGCCCACCAACGCTGAGCAGTCGCATTGGGACAGGGTTCGGGAGGCACCTCCGTGGTGGCATGCAGATCTTTGTGAAGACAAAGAGCAATCAAGATCAAAAGAGGACAGGAAGGCAACCATCCCCACGGAAGAAACCCACAGGGCCACCCGGCAAGATCCTTGCCGGGGAAGCCGGCGCGCCGCGGCAAGACCCTTGCCGGGCCACCTGGCAAGGCCATCGCCAAGTTCCCCGGCAAGGCCACTGCCAGGCCCGCACCAGCCAAGTTCCTACCACCGTTCGTACGTAGCCGCCGACCCAACCAGCTGGGCAGGTACCTGCGTGGCAGCATGCAGACCTTCGTAGAGGCTCCATAACCACGCCACCTTAGCTGCCTGCCTGCCTACATGGCGCTGCATGTGTTGCTGGCCGGGGCGCATGTCGAAGCCAAGAGGGGCGGCGACCGACGGGACGGGCCTCACCCACATCCCCCAATAAAGTGAAGGACACCTAAGCCCCGCATTTAATGCGTCTCGTCCTATAATGCTAGCGATAACCTCGCAACAGTATAACACTTTCCACCTCCTATGTGCCACTGTGGCAGCCCCTTTCGCTTATAAAAGGAGGCCCATGGCATACCGAGAGGGGATTCGGCTCTTTGGAACCTCGCAGCACCCGGAGCTAGTTGGAGAGCTCAAGAACACTAATACAACCACCAAAGCAGGATCGTAGGGTTTTACGCATCTTTGCGGCTCGAACCTGGGTAAACCCCCTTTGTGCCATCCACTAGTCCCGCTCTTCTCACGATTCCGCACCCCGCGACCGTAAAAGGGATTCTAGTGATCCCTTAGGTGTCATTTTCCACCGACATCTTTGCCGCGCCGGGTAGGGGGCGCAAGTTGTGAGAATCTGGCCTAGGGGTAGGCCTAGCAGTTCATCATCGCCATGGCTCCTAAGAAGAAGATTACCACGGCGATTGGCTCGTCCGGAACCAGACCGCCATCGCCGGTGCGGGCTAGTAGCGGGCCAGTCGCGGAGAGAACCCGCGGCGCGGCCCATGAACACCCGCATCACCCTAGCAGTCCCGGCCGGTGGGCGGCACCGCCTGTGCGACGGGCGACGACCCGCACGGCGCCGGCCCCAGAAACAATGTCGGACCCCCCACAGGCAGCGTGGGGCCCTCCAGGGGCGTCGTCGTGCCGCCTACAGATGGCACGGTGACCTCCCGGACACCAACGCCAGCACCTACGGTGCGCTCCTCTCAAATCATACATGATGGGCAGCACTGCCCGCTGGTGGCCTAGGGCGCCGCCCTGGGAAAAGCCCTATGCATGCTTCGAAGGATGAGGGAGGCCAGCGTGCATGCCGAGGCGCCGATGAAGGTGGTGGGCGGTTGCGGAGCCATGATGAGGCTCCTTCTAACGTGGTTAGGAGTCAAAGCGCATCGCGGTCCACCCGACTCTGGCTGCCACCCACGGCAGCAGAAGCCCTGGCGTGTGCGTAGCTCCTCCTTGACTCCCCCCCACGGCGGAAAAGCTTGATCTCGGCCGGTGTATATGAACTTTCACAATAATATAGTATGTTGTAGGAGTACTAGCAAGATGCCCGTGCGTTGCACGAAAGATCAAGATCTTGTGGGAGAAAAGGATGAACGAGGGAAGGCCTTATCTGCAAATGTGTAGTGGAGTCCGGGTAAATTGTCATAGTTTCCTTCCTATCTGTTAGATATAGATCGGATGACCTATATTGTAGGATGACAGGCACACCATCATCACCAACTCTGCTTTTTATTGAACCGAGACAAAGCTAACATGTGAAGTAAAATAAACACATAGGGTCTATACATACACAATTTATCTTAGCCACTCCAATAGTACACCCACTACACATTCACACATTTCACATCTTTCTACATGTACGGGAACCTATGAAAGGGTTAACGTAAATTGCCTCTCTCTCTCCTCCTGTGATTTTCATGGTGGTGGGCCCCTCCCTCCCCCCAATCTACAATCAACAGCTCGCACGTTTCACATTACATTAATTATGTAACTGGGATTATGTAGGTGTAGCATTACTCGTCCTAAAAAACCCAACTAAGCCAACCTCCCAGCATATCGCGCGGGAAAAGACCCGGCCGCGCTGTTTTAGTCGGGATTACCGGATTACTAGTAGTAGTATCGATGGATCGCACGAAGCAACAAGTTTTTTTGAGGGGGCGAAGCACCTAGTTTAAAAGGAAAAAAGGTGATACACTCACAACACCCCTGTCATGGTCGCATTGCACCCCACACACGTTCGGTCCTGCGCACGACTCATGCAAACGGAACACGCTTCGGCTTGCCTCTTCACTGACACGTGGGACTGCACATGGAGAAACTTACCATGCACCAAACTCCCCCCGCCCACCGCGTGAAAATCCTCCGCCCCCACCCAAAAATTCCCCCCAAATCCTAGATTCAACCGCCCTTCGGCCAACTAGCCAATACTATTCCCTAAACCCCGTCCCCTCCACTCCATTCGCTCCAGTGAAGCCACCCTCCCTGCCACGCCGATACATCGGTGCCGCGGTTCGTCGAGGGGACGCATGGTGATCCTCTCGCTCCCACAGTACGCTCTCATAGACTGCCATCCTTTAGCCGCGCCACCACCGCTGGCGACGTTCTTGTGGAGGCGCACGGCGGTCAGCGCCGCCAGCGCTTGCGATGTTCGTGTGGAGATGCACGGTGGTCAGCTTCTCCCACGGCACGCACATTCTAGATCGCGGCCCCATGCATGTTGGTGTAGCGCTGAATGTTAGCTGATAGACGCTGTTAATCTCACTATTTGCCGAAGTAGTTTGCAGTCCATATGCTCTGCTTAAGAAGATTCCTTGCCCTGTTCTGCACTCAATCTGCTTAGCTGAGGTGGCATGCCAAGGCCGATTAGTTGCTAAAATATCCTGCCATATATTTATTGTGACGTAGATTGCCATGGTCTAGTAGCCAATCTGTTAGGTGAAATAGCTCTACACCATTTTATACTCAATCTTTGTTGCTGCGATGGCCTTCGACAGTTTGATGGCTGTGTGCTAGGCCTCATTGACTACTGAAACAGCCTACCATAATTTAGCAGTCAAATCTATTTGCTGAATTAGCTTTATATATATTTCTTTACTTAGATCTGTCATCCAAATATCTTGCCATAGCTCTAGACATCGACCTAGGTATTTTTTTTCTGGACTTCATAAAAAAGCATATATGTTTTTCCTGTAATATCTAGTAGAAGAACTAATTTGTATGTCTAACAGATGGGACAGGACTTGGATAACTTCTGCTCGAAGATTCTCCGCTGCATATGTCGAGGGGGTTGAAAACTTCATGAACTTTATCAGAGCTGAGTATGGTGGTCCGAAATCAGATGTGCTCTACCCATGCAGCAGTTGTATGAATTCAGTTACAAGACCCAGTCAACAGTGCAAAATCATCTACACTTGTATGGGATGTCGGTCACATATACTAGGTGGGTTAAACATGGTGAAGCTATGAACGTCAATGTTATTGATTACGTGGAAGCAGCAGATCACCATCTTGATCTGCCTGATGCTCATGTGGAAGAGGAGGAGGGGGTGGTGGTGGCGGAGCCAGTGAGTTTGACCAACATTGAAACAATGCTACGAAATGCTCGTGCGTTCCGTGAACTTTCACCTGCAGAAGAAAAATGGTGGGCCCGCATGTTGGAACAATGCAACATGGCTTTCACCCAAGGAAATAAGCTGTTAGTATTCTCAGCTATTGTCGGTGTACAAAAGTAGGGGCCTAGCTTTTGACCCCTTTACTTATGCATGGGCAGTCAGAGCCGCCTGCCACGACCACACATGGGAAAGGCAAGAGAGCGAAGCCGGAGAAAAGCCAAAGCCACAGTGAAAAGAAAAGCAAACAACGAAGGACCAAGACCACAAATGTCGCACGGGCAATGCAGGTTGCCCCGGCAAGGACCCTTGCCGAGGGCGGCCTCAGCAGCCCCGGCAAGATCCTTGCCGGGGCAGCCCATCCACACCCGCTGAGCGAGCCACCTTCGAGCCCACCAATGCTGAGTAGTCGCCTTGGGACAGGGTTCAGGAGGCACCTCCGTGGTGGCATGCAGATCTTTGTGAAGACAAAGAGCAATCAAGATCAAAAGAGGATAGGAAGGCAACCATCCCCACCGAAGAAACCCACAGCCCCCCCGGCAAGATTCTTGCCGGGGAAGCCGGCGCGCCGCGGCAAGACCCTTGCCGGGCCACCCGGCAAGGCCATCGCCAAGCGCCCTGGCAAGGCCACTGCCAGGCCCGCACCAGCCAAGTTCCTACCGCCGTTCGTACATAGCCGCCGACCCAACCAGCTGGCCAGGCACCTGCGTGGCAGCATGCAGACCTTCGTAGAGGCTCCACGACCATGCCACCTCAGCTGCCTGCCTGCCTACATGACGCTGCATGCGTTGCTGGCCGGGGCGCGTGTCGAAGCCAGGAGGGGCGGCGACGGACGGGACGGGCCTCACCCCTGTCCCCCAATAAAGTGAAGGACACCTAAGCCCCGCATTTAATGCGTCTCATCCTGTAATGCTAGCGATAACCTCGCAATGCTGTAGCACTTTCCACCTCCTGTGTGCCACTTTGGCAGCCCCTTTCCCTTATAAAAGGAGGCCCATGGCATACTGAGAAGGGATTTGGCTCTTTGGAAGCTCGCAGCACCCGGAGCTTGTTGGAGATCTCAAGAACACTAATACAACCACCAATGCAGGATCGTAGGGTTTTACGCATCTTTGCGGCCCGAACCTGGGTAAATCCCATTTGTGCCATCCACTAGTCCCGCTCTTCTCACAATTACATGCCCCGCAACCGTAGAAGGGATTCCAGTGATCCCATTGGTGTCGTCTTCCACCGACAGCTATGGTCACCTTTCTTCAGGTGAAGACATCTGAGCGGATGACCAACAAATCATTCGATGTGATGTTGGCTGCTTTCCGCAAATCTTTCCCAAATGCGTCTGAGCTGCCACACACCTACAGTAAAATGAAGAATTTCCTTCGTGCAGTCAGAATTGGATATGATATGATCCATGTTTGTAAGAATAATTGTGTTCTATTCCGGAAGGATTATGCCAAATTAAGTGAATGCCCGAAATGAAAATCATCAAGATGGAAAGATGGCGATGCTGTGAAGAGGATTCCTCATAATGTTCTAAGATATTTTCCAATTATACCAAGATTGCAAAGGTTGTTTCGTGATGCTGAAACAAGAGAGGATGTACCGTGGCATTCTAGGAACCAGGAGTACAGAGATCAGAATGTAATGAGCCATCCATCTCATGGTAGTGAGTGGAAAAGCTTCAATCATAAACACAAAAAGTTTGCTGTTGACCCGAGAAACATTAAACTTGGCTTTGCTTCAAATGGATTTAACCCATTTGGCCACCAGAGCGCCACATATAGCATGTGGCCAGTGCTTGTTATCCCTTACAACATCCCTCCAAATGTCTGCAAGAAAGAATCAAACTACATGATGGCCTTTCTTATCCCAAGTCCAAAAAGTCCTGGAAAGGATTTTGATTTGTTCATGGAGCCTCTTGTGGAGGAACTTCAATAGCTATGGAGGGGTGTTCTCACTCGAGACCTATATAGCAGCCCACCTGCTGATTTCTTTTTGTGTGCCTTTATAATTTGGTGCATCCATGATTATCCGGCTTTGGGCACTATGTCAGGGCAAACGACACATGGTTACAATGGATGTGTTCGCTGTGACAGGAATCCGCTGTCATACGCAATACTTAGCAAGATCTGTTACATTGGACACCGTTGTTTCCTTGCCAAGGACAAGTCGCATCCTAGAAAATACCAAAGACATGTGTTCAATGCAAAGCATGAAAACCGTGATGCGCCAAAGAGGCTCACCACTGATGAGTTGCAAGTGGAATTAGAGAAGGTCAGGCATATTACACCAGGAAACCATCCTGGTAATGGTAGCGGGAAAAGGAAGCGTGACAGGGCAGTAGAGAAATTATTGTTTACCAACAAGTCCACTTTGTGGGACTTGGAGTACTGGAAAGATTTGGATCAGCGGCATAATCTTGATGTGAAGCACATCAAGAAAAATATATGTGATAGCATTATCGGCACACTTCTTAATATTGAAGGCAAGACAAAAGATACCTTAAAATCTAGGATTGATTTGACACACCTGGGTATCAGACAGGATTTGCAGGTGCAAGATGCAGGTAAACCACGGGATATGGCACTAGCTGTGTACGTCTTGGACAAGGTAAAAAGAAAAGAATTCTGCGAGGTCCTGTCACGTGTGAGATTCCCACATGGATTTGCTTCCAACCCTGAAAGGAGAGTCAGTGCAGATGGAAACAAGGTACAAGGGTTGGGAACTCATGACTGCCACGTCCTACTTCAAAGGGTTTTACTTGTTATCCTTAGAGGATTGGGCCACCCTGACTTATAAAGAGCAGTTGCAGAGTTGGAAGAATTCTTCAGGGAACTCTGCAGTAGAAATATCAGGATAGATGCTTTGGAGCGTCTTATAGACAAGATACCAACTATCCTATGCTACCTTGAGAAGATATATCCTCCAGCCTTCTTTGATGTGATGGTGCATTTGGCTGTTCATCTACCTGATGAGGCACTACTTAGAGGTGCAGTACAGTATGGCTGGATGTACCCTTTTGAAAGGCAGCTAGGCACTTTAAAGGGCTATGTTAGGAACATAGCTAGACCCGAGGGTTCCATTGCAGAGGCCTACATTGCTACAGAAGCGTTGACATTCTGCTCAAAATACATTGAAACAGCATATCAACTTAGCAAAGAGGTGGGTGAAGACAATCCCGGGCTCAATGTTTTTGATTATTATGTTCGAGTTACATGGAAGAGTCGACAAGAGGACAAACCTAAAGATTTCGACAAAATGGTTTGGTATGTGTTGAGTAACTGTCCTGAGATACTACCTTATATCAAGTAAGTGCTAAGTACTGCAGCTTATACATCATAGTCTACTAAACTTGCAGCACATTCTTATATATTTAGATGTTTGACGCAATCACAATGTTGTGCAGCATCTACAAAAAGGAGTTACTGCCACAAAATCCAAGAAACATTGACAAACTAGTTATGGCAGGACTTGGGAAATGGTTCCAGAGCCATGTAAGCTTTTGAATTGCACTGTCAGTTTTTTTAATATATTGAGTACATAAGATGATTAGTTTGTCTATTTTCTAACCATAGGTTAAGAAGATGCGGGAGGATGGGCAGACAGTTGATGATGCCCTTTACTCACTAGCAATGGGTCCTGATACTCGGGTAAGACATTATGAATCTTGCGTTGTTGGAGATGTGTGCTACAACACCCTTGCATGAGACAAAGGTAGGAAGACACAAAATAGTGCCATCATGAGCACAGATGTGTATGACAAAGAGAAAACTGAAATGTATGCTAACATAACAGGCATTGTTCAGTTGCAGTATATCTCCAGTTGCGAGGATCATCGGTGTGTACAAGATAGCACAGATGTTCCTAATATCTTTGAGAACCATCACGTCAATGACGCCGGCAAAAAGATTGCCTGTCGTGCTGTGGACATACAAGAGTTGATCAAGAAGAAGCCGATGTTCGAGGACGTTGAGGACGAAGAAGAAGATGACACCATGGGGAATTACGATTCAGACTGATACACAAGGCAAAGATGTTAACGCTGCTGCTGCAGATGATGATTACATTGCTTTTGTCGTATTTTCCTGCCAAAAGACGTTTTTTTATCTACTATGTGAAATTGTGTTTGCTATGACAACTGAAACCTGATGAACATGTTGTTTAGTATTTTGCTGTGAGAACATCACTTGTTATGTATGCTTATTTGTGTTTGGTGATTGTATGACGACTAAAACATGATGACACTGTTGTTTAGTTGTACTCATATTTGGCTGTGAAACTTGAATTTGATGACATAGTTTGCTGTTGGACTGCAATTTGCTCGACGTCTTCGAATGAGAACAAAGCTGACCTGACAGGGCCTCTGCCAATTTATTTATTTATTACCAAAAGGGCCTCTACTATTTATTTGTTTATGAGCAAAAGGAGATACCCCCTGATTTCCGTTAATAGAAACCATTAGATGTTCACAACACTACGCCCAACCTGCTACACAGGTTTCATTCATTACTAGTTTCAACAAAGTGCTCATGTCATAGCCACTGAATACATCACGAGTGCTACATACACTGCAAATAAAGAGACAATCATCCTACAGAGCACATCGATTTTTCCCATTATCTTCACAATCTCTTTCATCTCCTCATTGCTGTCAAGGCCGTTCAGCAGCTATTGCTTGGCCATGATCAGAGGAACTGCGTCTTTAACCTTCTGCTCTGCATCTTCCTCTTCTGTTGTTCCTTCAGTTACTTGTCCAACACCCCAACCTGCTGGTATTGGGATTCCTCGGCTAACCAAATAATCAGCGTAGTTGCATTCCCCCACAACAGCAACTTCCCAGAAATACAAATCACACAAATATTTCCTTTTCTGCATGAATCAAATTGGAAGATCATCAACCAAACTATTAAAAAAATCAGCAACTGAAAGCAGCAGAACAACACTTAAACATATTATTACCCCATGATTTAGGCATTTGTAGAAGACTCGGCCAGGGTTGAGGATTGTGGTTGAGACACGATGGATGACTCTGCGTGATTTGCAGCAGTGGCACCACACCAACGGCAGCGGGTTGCGATGGGCAACCGACTGCAGTGCGTGTGCCGGCGAGGGTGTGATGAGACCCACAGGCGATGGTGTGGGTAGCGACTTGGCGCATATCTGGTTGTTGCCTGCTGAAGAGCAGGTGGACGAGCAGCCAACGGGCATGGTTGCTGCAGCCAGAGCTTCTGATGCTAGGCAGAGTAAGTAGAGAAGAGGAGAAGCGAACATTGGATATGTCAGTTTCATTACTTGCAGAGTAGCGTAGCACCATATATAGTCATAGTCTAGGTTTGGATTCGAACCAGCTACAGGAGCACATCTCTTTTTTTTCTAAAACTCAGCAACCTTTCTTTACTGGTACACTAGCTTGTTCTGTACGCCTTCTCAAGTCTTTGATTTTCTTTCCCTTTTTTGCAAGGAAGGAAGGAGGACAAAATTGAGAGTTCCTGGGACTTGAACCCAAGACCCCTCGGTTGAAAACCAAGGGTGCTAGTCACTTATGTGGTGAACGTTCCCTGGGATGAGGACGATAGATGAACGCAACGCAGTTTTAGTTGCGACAGAAGATCGAATGTTTGCAGTTTCGGGAATGTTATCAGGCGAACGAGCCCAGTTTTTCTTTTCTTCCTATATATAAAAAGTATGCTACTTGGTGTCGGCTTAGTCAACAAATGATTGTGCCAACCTTGGCCGTTGGATTGACATTCAACGTGTGTCGTGTTTCTTCTTCCTCGAGCCGCCAAAGCCAAACCAGCGCCGGCGGGACCGCCTGCTCCCGCCTCCCACGGCTGGCTGTGCTGCCGCGCATGCATCGTGGCCACATCTCACCGTAAAACTCTATGCATCTTCCCTGGATCCTATTCGTTCCCGTCCGAGGCCTCACCATCATCCTCTGCCTTGGTTCGCACGCCGCGGCGCCTCCCTCCGGTGTTGTCAACATGGTCAACAACCGAGAGGAATAGGGAGATGACTGTACATGGTGAGGATGACAGTAGGGACCCAGCAGCACACACAATAATTTTGTTTTTTAGGGACAGAGAAGGGTATCAACTGGGTTGTGCGGGAGCTGTGGCCCGTCTAGCCCAGGCTTTTATTTCATATGTTTAGCACATGACCAGCCTAGTTTGTTTTTTTCCTTTCTGAAAATGGCTAGCCAGCTATTTTGTTTTTTGCAGAATAACCAACATAGGCCTACTTGCTTTTCTACGCCCTGCTGGGCCAGAAATCTTTCAAGATGAGGAGGGATGCATTTTGCGCAGAAAATGGGCTATAAGTAAAAAATAAATGGGCTATAAGTAATAATAAATGAGCTATAAAATGAAAAAATACAGCAAACAGGCAATCAAAATACTTTTTTCTTTCAGATTTTGATATTTTAAATTTCAATGTTTTTGTGCAGGTAAAATTTCATTGAATTTAAATTAAGGTATATTTAGTTTTAAAATTAACTTGAATCTGGCTAGAAATTTCGGGCTATATGATGTTTGGGACAGATTTGGAGGCTGACTTGTGGGTCCACTAGGTTGACGTGTACGAAAGGCTTTGTCAACTTAGTCTACAAACGATTCTAGAAGTAGTGACCGTTGGATGTTATTCCAACGGCCGTGCTGCTTCTTCAATATCTGATCTTCTTGCTCCAACCGCCCAAACCAGTGCCGATGGGACTGCCTGCTCCCGCCTCCCGTGGCCGGTTGTGCTGCTGCACAGGCCGCACCGCCCCACCCTACTCCATTGCTGGCCAGGACATTCCTCTACTCACCCACACCTCCTGTTATTTTCTGGCGACGGCAGCCGGACCAGTAAACCCTCGTACTCCCCACTGCGTGGGCAACCATTGTCGAGTCTTCCCCGGCTCCGTGTCGTTCCCTTCCTAGGCCTCCCTGTTGTCCACCGCCATGGTGCTCTCGACGCGGCCTGGTTAACATGGTCAACGAACAACATCCATCGGACGCAGACTATACGTGGAGAGGCTGACAGCTAGGTCCATGGCCGCACACAAGGAAATGCCTCCTTATTACGCGCAAAATAATGATTCCTCCACCTGACATCTGGGACCCACCAGAAGGGCCTCTGTATTTCATGAAAAAAAGTGCCCCCCGCTGATAGGTCGGACCCAATAGCTATCTTCGCACGCAAGGAAGTGCCACCTTATTACGCACAAAAAAAATGAATACTCCCCCTACCAGCTGGACCCCAGCATAGTGGGGGCTGACTTGTGGGCCTACCAAGTTGACAGGGACGGAGGGCTTTGTCAACTTAGTCAATATGAACGATTGTAGCTCCAGTTACCGTACGATGTTCATCCAACAACCGTAGTGCTTTTTCAACCTCTGGTCTTCTTGCTCTAGCCGCCCAAACCAGCGCCGGTCGGGCCGCGTGCTCTTGACTCCCGCGGCCGGCTGTGATGCCACGGAGGCCTCACCGCCCCCTACTACTCCCACCGCTGACCAGGCCATCCCTCTACTCACCCACACCCGTTGTTATTCTGCGGCGATGGCAGCCTCACACCGCAGCCGAGCCAGTGAACCCTCGTACTCCTCTCCACATGGGCATCCACTGTCGCGTCTTCCCCGGCTCCGCGTCGTCCCCTTCCTAGGCCTCGCCGTCGTCCACCGCCTTGGTGCTCTCGGTGTGGCATGGTCAATGTGGTCAACGACCGACTTCCATCGAAAGAGTACTTATCATGGAGAGGCTGACAGCTAGGTCCACGGCCGAATCAAGGAAGTGCCTCCTTATTACGTGGAAAATAATGATTCTTCCACCTGATAGTAGGGACCCACCGGATAGGCAACCGTATTTCGTGAAAAAAACGTTTCCCCCCTAACTGTTGGGACCCACCAGCTACATCTTCGCACGCAAGTAAGTGTGTCCGGCCAAAAAAAACGATTCGCCCCCCTGACTGCTGGGACCCACCGGCTAGATCTTCGCACGCAAGGAAGTGCCTGACAATCTGGACCCACCTGGTCGAAGCGTACGTAGCGTTATCATTCTGGTCGCAAACGTGTACATACATACTGATTGATGTAGAGGCGCGCACGTGTCATAGTAGAGGCACGCACGTAGCATGTACATGTATGTACAGTGATCAGGGTGCAAGAAAGTAAATACGGCCACGTACGTACATACAGGCGGGGTCTCGAACGCCTACTTTTGCGTACGTATGGCCAGGGCTCATGTACATGGCTGGGTCGGAACGAAGAAACTACGTCATTGTCGTGTTCATGGGGAGGCAACAGAATGCGTCGTGTTCATCGGGAGGCAAGGGAACACATGGGAGCCAACCGGCTTGGAGGAACAACCGATGGAAACGAGGCCTGGCGTACCGCAGAACAGAGGAAACGGCCTTGTGTTCGACTGTCCACGTTTGAAACGGTATCCTATGCATCAGGAGGGGTCTGGCGTACCGCAAAACAGAGGAAACGTACTTGTGTTGGACCTCCTACGGTCGACACGGGGTCCTGTTGATCGGGAGGGGTGTGGCATACCGCAAAACGGAGGAAACGAACTTGTGTTGGAGCACCACGATCGAAAAAGGGGTCCTGTTCATCAGGAGGGGTGTGGTGTACCGCAAAACGGGACTCCACGGCATACTGTTCATCTCCACGGTCGACCTCCTCCAGCCTCCACGGGTTACTATTCATCTGCCATCGGCCTCCTCCAGCCTCCACCTACGACTGTTCATCCACGGGCTCCTGTTCATCCAGCCTCCACCGCGCGCTACTCCACCGGATACTGTTCAACCAGCCCTGTCCATGGGCTCCTGTTCAACCACCCCTCCATGGACTGCTGCTCATCCAGCCCTCCACCATCTACTGTTCATCCAGCCCTCCACGGGGCCGTCCTGTTCATCCAGCCCTCCACGGGGTCTTGTTCATCTAGCCCCAACCTGCTCGATCGATCGGGGTCCTGTTCATCCAAAGGAAACACCACGGGGTCCTGTTCATCCACCCCCACCGGGAACTGTTCATCCAAACCCCACCAGCAACGCTCACTGTTCATCCAGAGGTAGCATCGATCGGCTTCAGTTAGCAGCAGTGTCGAAGGAATCGCTCGATCAGGTTCAGTTAACGGCCATAGATCGATCGCTGGGGTTCAGTAACGCGTAGCCTGCAGTGGAATCGCTCGGGTTCAGTAGGCGAACACCTCACTCGGGTTCAGTTAGAGCCCAACGCCTCGTACCCATGCAAACCTCGATGCATCACTCGGCCCTGACCACCCATCGTAACCGGGAACACCCCGATATTTTCCTCGCCCTCGCTTCTACCATGATTTTTTCCGTCATGAACGACCCAAAGAATGTCATGCAGCTGCGTCTCTGGCCCGCCCATGACAGAAAGCCCATTTTCTGTCATGATTTTTGTCATAAAAGTAGGAGCCCACGACATCTATGATGATACCGGGTTTTGTCACAATTATCGTCATAGAAGGGTCATAAGTATGACAGCAAAAATTTTCTTTTGGCCCAAAATTTCATGGATGTGTCTTTTTTTGTAGTGCTTATGGGACTTGCGAGGTTGCTTAGCTTGCACACACACTTGGCACTTGGAGCCCTTGACAGTAGTGAATTTCGGAATTAAACTCATATTGGCTAGCTGCGTCATGTAACCAAAGTTAACATGACAAAGTCGTGAATGCCAAATATTAGACATATTATTGTGGCAAACAATATTAACAACTTTAGTGCAAATATCTCACAAGGTAGGCGGAACAAGCCTCCACACTTATAGCCTTTCCCAACAAATCCACACTTGGAAATTACAACTTTATTGGACTAAAAAACCAACTTAAAACCATCGCAACATAAACGGGAACCACTAACGAGATTCTTATTGATGGGCGACACATGATGAACATTCTCCAGACACAGTCTTCCCTGAAGTAAACTTTAGATCGTCCGTACCAACACCTCGAACGATGGCATGTGACCCGCTCCCCATCAGCACGCGAGAAGTCCCTGTGACCCGGTAAGAAGAAAACATGGAGGCATCAGCACAAACATGTACATTGGCACCGGTGTCAATTAACCAATCAGAAGATTGAAATACTGAAAGGATGGTAGGAAGAATACCGTACCCAGATTCCTTCATATCAGTATCACCGATGACAACATTAGTGGACTTGCCGCTCTTCTTATGTTCGCGCTCCTCATAGCGGTTAGGACACTTCAGAGCCCAGTGATTAGGATCACCGCAGACATGGCAACGCCCCTTCCCCTTCTTATGAGAATTCTTTTTGAAGTTGGTAGAATGTGACGGCTTGTTCTTTGCATCAAACTTGCCTTTGCCCTGAGTTTGTTCTTGTTGTTTTTGAACTTGTTCGGCTGGAAGTTCTTCTTCTGTACCATGTGGGCACTAGAAGCTCCCTCAGCAACTCAAGCACGTGTGTCTTTTGCTCTCACCTTCTCTTCAACATCAAGAGTGCTAATGAGATCTGAAGCGGAAAACTGCCGTCTCTTGTGTTTCAGGGAAGTAGCAAAATTGTTCCACGAAGGTGGAGGCTTGGCAATGATGCCCCCGGCAACAAATTTGTCCGGCAACACACACTTAAAATACTCAAGTTCCTTGGCGAGTGACTGTATCTCATGAGCCTGCTATACAACAGAGCACTCATTAGTCATCTTGTAGCCATAGAATTGCTCCATGACGTACAACTCATTGCAGGCATCCGAGGCACCAAACTTGGCCTCGAGCGCAGCCCACATGTCCTTGCCGTTGTCAAACGACATATACGAATCCACAATGGAATCATCAAGAACACTTAGAAGGGCGCCTTTAAAGAGAGTATCGATCTTCTCAAAAGCTTCCAACTATGCTGGATTAAGATCGCCCTCAGGCTTGCCCTTAGTGGCATCATAGCAGCACATTGTCTGAAACCAGTAGACTGCTCTCGTCCGCCACCTCTTATATTGCACCCCCTTAAAGGCAGGCGGCTTCAAATGCGCAACCAAACCACTCGGAGTAAATTGCCTATAATCAGGTTTTTGGACTGTTGGAAATACAAGCAAATAACTACAAGATTTATTCTAAATAAACAGAAAATAAATCATGACAATAATAGCAGAGAAACTAATCATGTGAACTAGCATAGTAGATGAATAGATCACATCTAGGGGACATACTAGAAACATGAATTCTACCACGATCTCGAACAAGAAAGATAGAATCACATACGGTGCAGCGGGAGCAGCACTGCCGGCATTGATGTTGTTGAGGAAGAGGTTGCTGAGGTCGGGGAAGAAGTCGTCGTTGGCGAAGTCGTCGCTGCCAGTAGTCATGCGAGTGCGCTCCCGAAAAACCTCATCGCCCATCTCCCGTACATGATCACGAGAGGCGGGGTTCTGGAGGCCTGTTGTCCCTTCTTGCGGTGCACACCGGAAGGAGGGACGGAGAAGACTTGCGTGGCAGTGCAATGCTCTGGAACGGTGGTGCAAAACCATACGATTCGGCAGCGGCTAGGGTAGACGTCTGCCTGACTATATAACGTGGACCGGGTAGGTCGTGGAGAAACCCCACGCTCAAGTAACAGCCCTACGATCCAAAAGGATCGAAAACAACTGAGTAATTAACACGTCCATTAGTTATTAGCTAATGACTTATTATTTATGCCCGAGCAGCAAAAATATAGACAACGTGCATAGCTCTGTCCTCAGCTCATTCCCGTGGCGCGGCGAGCGAGGAGGAGGAGCGTGCGTGTAGGTCTCCTCTTCCCATGCTCATACATGTGACCCACATTGCACTTGGTGGGTGCGCCGGCCTATCATCTCCCCAAGTGGGAGAGTGAGTGTCATAATTTGTGGTAGAGGGGTATGCATTCGTGCAGCCTTTGCTAATTCTTTAAAATTAAATTTTGGTCCCTGGTTTCAGAGATGGCTGAAGCTTTTGCTTGCTGCATTTTACATCCAGGGCCCTAAAGTCTTGGTCCTTAACATTCAGTCCTCATTTTGAGTTTTGCTTTAATTTATTTTTCTTCTTGAAGATATAAGCTTGTTAACGTAAACAGGGTAGTTCTGGACATCCAGAGGCCGTTTGAGCTTCAAAGGACCGCCACACGTGTCTTGCTAAAAGTGGCAAACCACAATGGCAGCACGGGGTGTGTATGGCGGAGACAGTAAGTGATCCGACATTTATGGCGTGCTAGTGGCAAGCCAACTGATCTGTGCGAAAGATAAGTTGGTTGATGCTAGCACAACCTTTTTTCAATCAATGTGGTTATCTCGATTGTCGTCCGTTTCAAAACATGTATTGAGTCGAACAAAGAGTCTGAAACACACTAGTAAAAAATGGGACGCACTATGATTTCAGGATGATGTTAGGATCAATGCGGTGATGCTCGGTTAACTGGAGAAAGATGCATCGCAGAAGGTGACGTTTGTGGCAAATCGTTTGTGTCGTATAATTCGATCAACCAAATAGGAAGTTGGTCGATCGATCGCTTGCCCTCACCCAGGAAACAATGAGACGCACAAAAACCGTTCAAATGTCCTAGCTTAACCCAATCCAAGTTAGGAGCCCTCCTCTCACTAACGCCTCCTACCCCCCCCCCCTAGTGCCACCTCTCACTCGCATCACCCACATAGTACACCCTGTTCCTTTTGTTTTGGGGGTACGAGCTTTGCTTGTTTTCACCCAACGATTAGTCAATTTCTTTTTAATGGTGGCGATTAGTTAGACCCCACAGATCGACCTTCTCATTAGCTGGGTGGGCATCAGTTTGCCCATGCCTGTGGTCATGGGGATTAGTTGTTCATCTCGGAAATGCGTGCGAGCAAGCAACAATTTTCTTAGATTATGAGGATTAGTGATCATTGAACTTTTATGAAGATGGTGATTCATTTTCACTATGATTATCCACTTGGTTTTTTGTTCTGGCACTCTAGGATTTATGGTTTTCATGGATATTGTTTTGTCCCGCCTTGTGATTTGTTTTTTCTTCAAACTAGGATAATCCATTTTTAGTAATTACATGATGTAAACCCATTAAGCCGTACTTTATGGGCGCCCTGTGGGGGTGCCATATCATCATCAACACAGTGTCGGCTTATTGGACCAGGTGGGACACGCTCGTTGGTTGATGGTGGGAAGGAAATTCTAAGGAATCCGTGTAGTTGCCTCGCCCCACTCAAAACACACGCGGTTTCCTAAAAGTGTGTTAAGTCGACTAGAGCGGGGTGAATAGGCGATTTTTACAAATTCGTCACTGAGGAATTTCAAGGTGAGGAAATTGCTAAGTCACAAACAACTAGCAGCGAAATATGTACTCTGGTATAAGCATTAGAGAGCAAAAGCATAGTCATCATGATGAAATGAAATACAGACACAGAGTACAGAAAGCATAAACACAGGATAAGTAGGATGAAGACCAAGTTACTGAAGAAATATGATTGAGGAAATTCAGAAAGTCTCCAGTCAAAGTCTTCAAATAGGAATGATCAGGTTCATCAACATAAGAATTGAGGAAATGAAAGGGTTGAGGAAATAGAACCGGTAGGCTTGGTGAAGACAATGATTTGGTAGACCAGTTCCAACTGCTGTGACAGTTGTATGTCTGGTTGGAGCGGTTGAGTATTTAAACTCGAGGACACACAGTGGCGGACACACAGTCCTCACCATATTCTCCTTGAGCTAAGACCACACAGACCTCTCCCAACACTCGTGGTAAGTCTTCACAGGTGACTTCCAAACCTTCACAGACTTGGTCACTAGGCAATCCACAATTCCTCTTGGATGCTTAGACCATGACGCCCAACCGTCTGAAGGATAAACAGTCCTCAAAGGTAATAAGCATCGGTTCCACACAGGAACAATCTCTTTAGTGATGCTCAATCCCTTTGGGTTTGTAGGTTTGGATTTGGGATTTGGGTTTTTCTTACTTGATGATTTTCGCTCAAAGTCCTCGGAGGATGGGATGCTTTTAATTGACAAGTGTCAGTTTCTCTCGGAGAAGCCAACCAGCTAGTGGTTGTAGGGGGCGGCTATTTATAGCCTAGGGAGAAGCCCGACATGATAAGGCATAAATGCCCATCCAGGATATGACCGTTAGGTGGTAGGATATTTTGGACAGCTAGCGCGTAGCACAGCAACGGTCGGATTTGAGGTTTGAATTCCTTAGGGCTATCATGTTCCTCACTGTGTAGGCAATCCACACTGGCGAATTCCTAACTCACCAGTTAGAACAAAGTCCTCAGGGACCAGAAGATCTTCATCTCTGTCATTGAAGAAATTGACTGAACTGATATGAGATTTCCAATGGCTTCACTCTAAAGGATTGGGTAGGTGTAGGATTTTGAGATGAACATCACTTGGAAATCAGTTTCCTTAGTATTACCTCGACCCCCCTTAACAGTGTGGTGTTTCCTATGACTCAAGAAGGAGAAAATGAAACTACGGAAACAAAAGTCTTCACGCTTCATAATCCTCGCATGAATATCTGAGTCTTCACACAAAAAAAATACACTTCCGTGATGATACGTGTTTGTCACAGTAGGTCACGTTTTTTGTCATGCATGTACATCCATGAAGATTTTATGACAGAATCAAGATAGTCATACCCGTGCTGTCGTAGAAGTGTTCCATGACATTACCAAAATTATCATCACGGAAGTGTCCACTTCCATGACGATAAATCGCGTGTCATAGAAGTGCTTTCGTCAAGGGTGACCGACACGTGGCATCCACCGTAGCGGGACGCCGTTAACCTCCATTAACCTATCGGGTTCGGTTTTTGGATCCGATAACCCGCTAACAGCCATGACCAATGCCGATTTTCCACGTGTAAAATTCTCATTGGCTAACGGATCCACGCGCCAGCTCCGCGTTGGCACAAGTGTCACTCATCAAATGGTCCAGATGGGCCTATGATATGTTGACACGTGGACCGGACCAAAACTGGCCCATAAAGTTTAAATGGGCCGGCCCAACCGAAGGCCCATAAGATTTAGCGGACCATAATGGGTCGGCCCAGCTAAAGGCCCACAATATTTTACAGACCATAATGGGCCGGCCCAGCTAAAGGCCCACAAAATTTAGCAGACCATAATGGGCTGGCCCAGCTAAAGGCCCACAAGACTTTGCAGACCATAATTGGCCGGCCCAGCTAAAGGCCCACAAGATTTAGCGAACCACAATGGGCCGGCCCAGCTAAAGGCCCACAAGATTTTGCAGACCATAATGGGTCGACCCAGCTAAAGGCCTAACATTCTCTGTCAAATCGGCCTGTCAACGGCCTATCCTAAACTTGTCATCAACGCGGCCCATGGTCACTTCTGGCCTGTTAACAGTCCGCTAAGTAATTGGGCTGAATTACGGCCCAGTGTATTTCCAGCCTGTTAAAGGTCCTGCTTCATTTGGGCCTATTTACAGGCCATCAAAACTTTCTGCCCATAAACGACCGTGAAGGATTTGGGTCATATTCAGCCATGTCTGACGTTCGGCCTGTCAGAGGCCCACTATAGATTTGGCCCACTTTCGACCCATTGTCATTTTCGGCCTGTTAATGCCGGATGAAAACCATGGGCCATATGTGGCCCAACGTCATATCGGGCCCATTAACGGCCCATACAAAAATGACGATAATCTAGCCCGACCAAAGTTCTGGCCTGTTAAAGGCCCATGTATTAGGTTGGCGCATTTACGGCCCATCCGAATTTTGGCCTATCAAAGATCTGCATCGTAAATGGGCCACCACTTCGGCCTGCTAAGACCAGTGGGTTATTTGGCACAATCAGGGCCCAATCTCACTTTTGGTCTGTTAAAGGCCCATGTTTTTTATGGGCTTGAGATATTTACACCTGTAAACGGCCTATTTTTACTGAGGGCCCAAATTATGTTTAGGCTTGTTAAAGGCCCACTATGGGCACAGGCCTACCAGAAAAATATGAAAGCTTATGCAGATATAGGCCCAGATATTTTTAGTGGGCTACATGCCAATTTCGGCCCGTAATCATTTTAGCCCAATTGGAATGGGCCCGAAGAATGTTGGCATGTTGGGCTCCTACGAAGCTTTCAGCTGAATACATTACTAAGATAAACCTACACTATACAAAAATAGCATTGTAATTACTGCAGCCTGTGGCAACATCATAAATGCTATATCACAACAAAATAAATTCCAACCATACAACAAAAGGCCTATTGGCATAAAGTTCACAGTCCTTCCAGATAAAAGCACCATCAGATGTATAGAAGCACATATCATTTGACCTGAGTGCTAATGTTTCAGGCAGTAGAATCTGATGGAGCAGCACGATCTTCACCTTTTTTCCGCCATTGCTCTTGAACAACGAAGCGAATGTCTGATAGTCTGGTTTGAAAACCATTCATATCTTGACGGCATTTGTCAACCACTATTCTTGTTTCTGAAACGACGTCCATTAGGGATTGGACTTGTGCCTGGAGCATAGATATATCACTCCGTCTAGCAGGAAGATTTTGTTCAATAGACGATTTGGACAAGGTTACCTTGACAACCAACCTAGAATTACGTAGGAAGGTGCTTTTTGCACTATTAGTGGAGAGATACTGACACACTGCAGCAAGAGGTGACATTGTGCCTATGGTAGCCTCATCACCTTTAGGTGGTTGTGGCTGTTCAATCATTTGTTCCATAGCTTCCTGAAAGTTTGAACTTGTAGATTAGTGTACCAGATAAGTTACTAATGAGACAAAAACAACCAAAGTAGGTTAAACGTTTATACATAACTTATTTTGGTGAACTACTGTAATACATTAGCATGTATTGTAGTGCCAACTACATAATAAAATCACTTTTGGAACATATGTCCATGTAGCATGCCTACTGTATTGTCTATTTCCTCACATTCGTTGACATCTAAGGATAAAGAGACATGGTTTAAAGTAGGATGAACATAGTATGACATCATTCATATCATGGGCAAACAGATATAAAAAAACATGCCATGTAAGGTGAAATGATACATTAAGACAACTGTGTATAAAAGTGAACAGAGTAACTGACATTGGCTGCAAACCAAGTAGTTAAATGAACACATCATAGTACCAATCAGTTCAATGTCAGGAGGAGTAAGGAATTACAACAACGGCTTGAACTGGTGTGCTCATGCCCTTCATCTTGCTGGTGTGGCAATCCCTGAAGATTTGCATTGCATTCGGTTCAGGTTCTTTTTGGTCCGCACGGGCTTTCCTCTGTATTTGGAACAAGTCAACATAGATACGATAATATGGCACAAGAAGAAGAAGGAAGTAGCAGCTGTTTACAAGAGCATCACAGTGTGCAATATAGCTATGAGATCCTGTTGTCTATTCGAATTTCACTTTAGAACGGTTGGTTTTGTTCTTCAAACAGTTAGCCTAGAAGAAGATACACTTGTAAGGCACATACACAAATACAAGTTCAATATGTGGTCTGATCAAATATATATAGCCTACCTGATACTTTGGATCAGACCAGTGTTTAACAAGGGCTGTCCAGTCTTCATCTGTAATATATTC
Source organism: Triticum aestivum (assembly GCF_018294505.1). Taxonomy (NCBI): domain Eukaryota; kingdom Viridiplantae; phylum Streptophyta; class Magnoliopsida; order Poales; family Poaceae; genus Triticum; species Triticum aestivum. Next base: position 89,825,174 of record NC_057801.1, on the reverse strand, counting down.
CACTGGAGATGTTTGGGCGATTTCATTATTAGCCTTGCCTTCAAAGTGAGATTTTGTAAGGTGGTACCGATACTGTTGCAGAGCAGACTGAAAAACATGACTGCATGCTTGTTTAGTTGCATCATCTTTTGGATCCAACTTGAACCTCATCTGTTGAAAAACGAATGTGAGTCTTATTAGGTGGAAGCTAGAAAGTATGGGACAGAGCAAGACAATATTACTAATTGTGATGAATAACATTACTTACGGATAAATGGTCAAGGAAGGTGTTAAACTGGGTATTGTCTTTCTCATTCCTGTACTGGATCCACGTTGGGAGGATACGTGCATGACACCTAACGGCAACGGCTGCCTCTGATACTAACTTGGCTGAATCTGTAGCATCACGTGGCCTTTTTAAACTTGCCTCAAAATGGATCTCCATTCTTCCTCCTTTAGATTTTGTTAATCTATCAAGCATTATCCCTGATGTCTGTTTCCGCTTGCGCCGTGGTACTAGTTCAACAACGAATATGGAAAGTGTTAGTGTACATCAAACTGTGTGAGTACATATAAAGGAGCATGCAACTGCAACTTGACTCGGTCAGGTACCGTCTTGGTGTTGATGCTCATGAGGTTCATCTGATCTTGCCAAGTCCTGTTGTGTCAGCAGTGCTTCGGAAGTAGTGTTAGGTGTGAAGGCAGCTTGGGAACTGGCCAATTCCAGAGCAAACAAACGAGTAACTCATTGAGATGCTGGTACAGTTGAAGCGGATGCTGCAGCTGGTGGAGCAGGTGATACTGTATTTGTAGATTTAGCCGGTGGACTTGGACCTTCTACTGCACTATAAGTACCAGCAGAATCTCGACGACAGATCTTTTTCCATTTCACCCGACGAGTAACGCCACTCCCTACTGTATTATTTTCCTTGCTCTTTTTTGACTTTGCCATGTCAAGCCATACCCACAACACAAAAGAATAAAATCGCTCTTCAGAACTCATTGATGCATGATACAGACAAGCAATACTTTGATGTAAGACAACAATACGAGGATGGAATATGTAAGAAAAATAGGACTGCATGACATACTCACAGCTACGATGTGCAAACTAAGCAGAAGGATTTTCAAGAAAATAGAAGTAATGCAAGCTAGACACCATATGAAAGATGCAACCAACATTACTCTACCAAGTTAAAAGTTTCTTGTCATAACTGGCAATTCGAAAAATTAGAAGCAGTACAACGTAGAAATCAATGCAAGATGCAACCACTATCAAACTACCATGTTAAGAGCGTCCAATCATGAGTGACTGATGCAGGATACACAACAGCAGTACTTTGATGTAAGGACATGGTATGATAGATAGATACAGTGTATTCTAGACACTGAAAGCCATGTCATATGCACATGTATAACGTATAAACTCAGCAGGTGCAATCTAATCAAAATAGAAGAAATACAGGCTAGACAACATATGCAACATAAAACCAATTATCACACTGTCAACTTAGAGCAAGCACTTGCGATGGTGGAGTATGGGAGATGAACTCATCATGTAGACTTGGGACTTCAACTTCATTAGCAGTAGCACTGGCAAATCTAGAGAGTCTCTGTTTGCGTTGGTGCGGAGGACCGCCAACATCCCCTAACTTACTCTTTTCCTTCCTATTTTCTGATATTGCCTTATGAAGTCAAAACCACAAGAACATGAATAAAATTAGCTTTGCATAACTAGTTGATGCATGATACAAACAAACACTACTTTGATGTAAGGCAAGCACAGGATAGGAGGATGGAATATATACAAAAAAAGACAGTGTTTCATATTCACAGGTATGCTAGGAGGAGGGAATATGTATGAAAAAATAGTAAGCGGAAGGCATTTCAACAAAATTAGAAGAAATGAAAGCTAGGCACCATATGAACATGCAACCAATATCACTCTATCAGGTAAAAAGTGTCTCATCATAAGTGCCATTTCAAGAAATTAGAAGCAGTACAAGCTAGAAGACAATGCAAGATGCAACCTACATCATAGTCCCAAGTTAAATGTGTCTTATGGGTAAGTGATCGTTGCAGGTATAAGTTGTAAGCTACGCAGATGCAACTCAACATAATGAGAAGCAATACAAACTAGACATCATATGGAAAGCGCAACCACATATAACAGTTCCAAGTAAGAGCAAGCACCTGTTGTGGTGGAGTAGGGGAGATGTGCTCATCATGTACACGTATGTTCTAGAAACAGGAACACGTGTCATATTCACAAGCATTATGTGTAAAGTAAGCAGTGCAATTCAAGTTAGAAGCAATACAAGCTAGACATCATACGCAACATGCAACCACATATAATAGTGCCAAGTTAGAGCAAGCACCTGTTGTGGTGGAGTAGGGGGATGGCGGAGTAGAATCTGTAGAGACCCCCTGTTTGAGTTGCTCTGAAGGACCACCATCATCCACTGCCGGAATAATTTCCTTCAGCTGTAGTGATTTTGCATTGTGAAGTCAAACCAATAAGAAAAAGGAAAAAAATTCGCTCTTCAGAACTCATTCATGCATGATACTGATGAGCACTACGCGGATGAAAGGCAAACACATGATGCGAGGATGGAATATGTATGAAAAACAGGATGGCGTGACATATTCACACCTATGATGTGGTAACTAAGGAGAAGGCATTTCAACAAATTAGAAGCACTGCAAGCTAGACACCATATGAAACATGCAACCAATATCACTCTGCCAAGTTCAAACTATATGGCGTTTCAACAAATTAGAAGCAGTACGTAATAGAAATCATATGCAAGACACAACCAATATCACAGTGGCGACTTAAAGGTGCCTTATCATAAGTGACTGATGCGGGATATGCAAGAACAATAGTCTGATGTAGAAACAGGAACACATGTCATATTCACAGGCATTATGTGTAAATTAAGCAGATGAAATTCAACAAAGTTAGAAGCAATACAAAGTAGACATCATATGCAACATGCAACCACATATAATAGTGAGAAGTTAGAGCAAGCACCTGGGATGGTGGAGTAGGGGAGATGTGCTCATCATCTACACAGCTACGTTGACTGTCTAGCCTCGCGTTGTCTTGTGAATCTTGTTGGGAGGATGGCGGAGTAGAATCTGTAGAGAACCTCCGTTTCAGTTGCTCGGAAGGACCACCATCATCCAATGCCTTGCCAATTTCCTTCAGCTTTATTGATTTTGCATTCTGAGGTCATACCGACAAGAAAAAGGAATATAATTCTCTCTTCAGAACTCATTCATGCAGGATACTGACGAACACTACTCTGATGAAAGGCAAAGTTATGATACGAGGATGGAATATGTACGAAAAAATGGACGGCTTGACATATTCACACCTATGATGTGGTAACTAAGCAGAAGGCACTTCAACAAATTAGAAGCACTGCAAACTAGACACCATATGGAAGGTGCAATCAATATCACTCTGCCAAGTTAAAACTGTCTCATCATAGGTGACGTTCATCAAACTAGAAGCAATACATGCTAGAAATCATATTCAAGACACAAACCAATATCACACTGCCAACTTAAAGGTGTCCCATCATAAGTGACTGATGCAGGATACACAAGAAGAGTAGTTTCATGTAAGAACATGGTGTGATAGACAGATATAGTATGTACCAAAAACAGGAAAGCGTGTCATATTCACATGTATCATGTGTAAGCTAAGCAGATGCAGTTTACACTAATTAGGAGCAATACAAGCTAGGCACCATATGCAACATGCAACCAAATATCACACTAACAAGTTAGAGCAAGCACCTTGGATGGTGGAGTAGGGGAGCGAAGACTTAGACCTTGTAATGCACTATCAGTACAAGGAGAATGGGTACAAATGCTCCGTTTACATTGCTGCAGAGGACCACCTTCATCGCCTTCCTTACTCTTTTCCTTCCTCTTTCTTGATTTTGCCTTGTCAAGTCAAACACACAAGAAAAAGGAATAAAATTTTCTCTTCAGAACTCATTGATGCATGATACTGACGAACACTACTTTCATGTAAGGCAGCCACATGATAGGAGGATGGAATATGTATGAAAAACAGGACGGCGTGACATATTGACATGTATGATGTATAAAGTGTAAACTAAGCACAAGGTGCTTGAACTTGTTAGAATCAATGCAAGCTAGAAACCATGTGAAAGATGAAACCAATATCACTCTGCCAAATTAAAAGGGTGCCCTAACAAATGTATTTGACCAAATTAGAAGCAATACATGACAATAGGCTAGAAATAATATGCAATATGCAATGAATAAAGGTGACTCATCGTAAGTGATTGATGCAGGATACAGAAGAGAGGTAGTTTAATGTAAGAACAATGTTAACACATAGATGTAGTGTGTACCAAAAATAGGAAGGCATGTCATATTCACAGGCATAGTGTGTAAACTAAGCAGATGCAATTTACCCTAATTAGAAGCATTACAAGCTAGACACCGTATGCAACATGCAACCACATATCACACTTCGAAGTTAGAGCAAGCACATGTGATGGAGGTGTAGGGGAAGTGCGATCTTCAAGTACAAAGCTATGTTCAATATCTTCATTTAGGCTTGATGTTTCTTGAGAATCATGTGGAGAGGATGAAATTGCATTCTTTATAAGAGTAGTTTGTCTCATATTAACCCACGCGCGTGACTGTCTCATCATAAGCAATAGATGCAGGATACACACGAACAGTAGTTTGATGTAAGAACATGGTGTGATAGGTAGATGTAGTATGTACGAAAAACAGGAAGGCGTGTCATATTCACATGTATAATGTGTAAGCTAGTGAGATGCAATTTAACAAATTAGGAGCAATACAAGCTAGGCTCCATATGCAACATGCAACCAGATATCACACTGCCATGTTAGAGCAAGCACCTTGGGTTGTGGAGTAGGGAAGATGAGATTTCGAACTAGCACTGAAGTACGAGTAGCAGGAGAATCTACAGAGATCATCTATTTTGGTTGCTCCAGAGGACCACCATCATTCCGTGCCTTCGTCCTTTTAGATTTTGCCTTGTCAAGTAAACACACAAGAAAAAGGAATGAAATTCGCACTTCCAAATTCATTGATGCATGATACTGACGAACACAATTTTTATGTATGGCAAGCACATTGTTGGAGGATGGAATATGTATGAAAAACACTAAGCAGAAGGCATTTCAACAAATTGGAAGCAATGCAATCTAGACACCATATGAAAGATCCAACCAAAATCACTCTACCAAGTTAGATGTGTCTCATTATAAGTGGCACTTCAACAAATTAGAGGCAATACATGTTTGAAATGATATGCAAGATGCAACCAATATTACACTGTCAACTTGAAGGTGTATCGTCAGAAGTGATTGATGAGGGATACACAAGAAAAGTAGTTTGATATAAGAACATGGTTAATAGAAAGACGTAGTATGTACCAAAAACAGGAAGGCATGCCATATTCACATGTATAATGTGTTAACTAAGAAGATGCAATTTACCCTAATTAGAGGCATTACAAGGTAGACACCATATGCAACATGCAACCACATATCACACTACCAAGTAAGAGCAAGCACCTGGGATGGTGGTGTGGGGGAATTGAGGTGATCAATTAGAGAGCTACCTTGACTATCTTCATTTAGCCTTGCTGTTTCTTGAGAATCATGTGGGGAGGATGACACTGCACTCTTTAAACAAGTAGGGGGTCTCACAGTAACCCACTCGGGTGACTATCTCATCATAAGTGATTGACGAGGGATACAAAAGAGCATTAGTTTGATGTACGAACATGGTTAATAGACATATGTAGTATGTATCAAAAACAGGAAGCCATGTCATTATCAAAGGTATAATGTGTAAAGTAAGCAGATGCAATTTAACCAAATTGGAAGCAATACAAGCTAGACACCATATGCAACATGCAACCACATTTGACAGCGCAAAGTTAAAGCAAGCACCTGGGATGGTTGTGTGTGGCAATTGAGATCATCAACTACAGAGCTATGTTTACTGTCTCCAACTACTGACACTGCACCCATTAGAGCACTGAAACGCTTAGTGCTTATATTTGAATTACACTGGAGCGACTTCTGTCTTTTCTTTTCTGCATTCATCAACACTGCGTCAGAATCTAAAATACCCATGCATAAAAAACAATAGTGTGAGTATGGGTGAAGTGTGTGCACAATTAGTATAGTGTAAAGGTAGCAGATAGCAAGTCGGTGAGAAATAAATGATGGGATACATATGATAGCTCTACAACATGCATGACACACTAAATTACTACAGGATTCTATGAAAATAACAGTCAACTGAAAACAAATAGGTAAGTCCATTTTTTCTGCATCGTCCGATGCACAAAGAACGGACAGATCGCCTTCATCTACCTCCAGCCAGTCATTGACGATCTTCCTCGAAATGCCAGCGACCACCGGCCCAGTATTCCTCCCCTGCCTATGCCCTCCCCTCGACCTCACCGTACTGTTGTGCTTGGCACCGCCCCCCGTCCATCCATTCAAGCCCCGCCAACCTCCAGATCGGGCGCAAGCAGCTCCTGCACCCCACACCCCTATGATAGACACCGATGCGCCGCTTCCCCCGGGAACAGGCGGACTAGGTGCTCCGTGCGCCTAAGTGGGTGCTACTTCTTTTAATTGCAGTTCGATTGACCCTGAATTGAAATCCAGGCGGGCTACTGACCTCTAGCAAAGGTGAAAAAGTAAAGGGAGGAAACCTTGTGCATTTAGTATCATGAAGAAGATGCACTAAGAAGTGCTCAACTGGTTTCTTTTGTGGGATGAACACGGTGTGAGCAGGGGCGTATTACTTGCACGAATAAGGGAAGAGGAGTACCTCTCTCTGTTGGCAGTGTTGTGTCCTCCTTCTGTTTTTCCAACGATCTTCTTGTGGTTCGCTGGAAATGAGAAGTTGTGGAGGACGATGGAGCCTTGGATGAACCCATGGCCAAGTTGTTGAGTGTGGTGCGGTGGTCGTCTGTCGGCGGCGGGGAACAACTCCGGTGTGGTGGACGGTTGCAACAGTGGAGCGGCAGCAGTGAGGCGGAGGATGTCGTGGTCGGAGTTGTTCTGGTATGGCGCACGTCGGCATCGGTGTTGTGGATGCAGCTCTGCCTCGGCTTCAGCTGCTAAGTCCTTAAGGGTGTTGCGGTTGCGGTTGCGTTGGACGACAATGTCGGGGTACTAGCTCCGGTGTGATGGAGGAGGGCGGCGGTGGATTGGCCGCTATGGGTTGGAGGACGGAGGAGGCTGGGGTTTTGTTGCTGGTGGAGAGGGCATTTTGGCACCCACGAAGTATGAATGGGGAAACAAAGGGAGGCGGGGAACTAATGGGGAACAATGTTTCGGTTTGAGACGCACTTGTTTGAAATTTGGGGAAAGTTACAAACTTTGCTCCCATCTAAAATTTTGGACATATTGCGGGTTGGGGGTAGGACAGTAATCTCAGGTGTCCCAAATGTGGACGGGATAGATTTCGGCCGAGTGCATGGGTGTCTAGGCGCCCATGGCGTATGAATGCTTATCGGAGGAGGTTGAGACTAGCGTCTTGGTGAAGTTACAAACCTACCCCAGTTTAGACCTTTGGACATTGGGCAGATAGGCTACACGGGCCAGAGTAAGGACAATAATTTCCTGCCACCAAACATTAGTCTCGCGTGGTTTCGAGTGACCACAGGCCTATTTGGCGCTTTGTTCAATATTTGGGAGCAGAAGCATTAATGTTTTCGGTTCTCTTGAATTGAACTTTCAGGATTTGTCAAACTTCATAAATATTTACTCTTGAAAATCCTAAAGCTATGATTATTTTGGAATGGAGGGGGTACATTTGAATATACACTGTACACGAGTATATATTAAAAAAATATGCAACTTACCTCAGTTCATGCATGGTTCCAGATATAATCTCCTTGGTTGCAAAAAGAAGTTAGATATGCGTATGAATATATATAGCATGTTCAAACTCACAACAAAGATTGATGCCCCCTTTTACATCTGATTTACAAATGCCATTATCTCGGGTTCAAATAGATGAATGCACTTCCTATGAATTCGAATCTTCGAAACCCCCTTTATGTTGAATTTGACATGTACTCTATTTCGTAGCTAGCAATTTGGAATGTATCCGTGCAAGTGACAAATGTATAAAGTGCTTCACACTAACAGCATGGAGTGCACTAATTAATGTTTATATATGAATTACAAAAGCATCCATTGCCTGTATTTCAAACTGCTCTCACTCTATGGATCGATAATATGAAATAAACACATGCACATGCTATAATTCAATAGAGTATGGGTGTCTGATAGACCGATTTTCGTCCATACGCAATTTGCACAATTCATGATCTCATCCAAAAATAATCATGCCATTTCTATTTTAATTTAATGCGTATAACTGCCTTTTAAATGTAGATTTACTATGCCTCGGCCCATTCTCACAAATGTGTTATATCTCTCTCTATCTAACGCATAAGTGCACACACTTTATATGCATCAGCATTTCTCTTTCACACATGCTCACAATCTCTCTCAGGGTGTCGGGGTGTCTCACGCACATGCTCTCTCTGTTTCTCTCTCTCTCTCTCCCGCTCTCTCTTTCTGGCTACTATGTACCACCCTTTTCACTAACCTTAGTTGGAAAACACTATTTCTCTCACATGCATATACACACGCACGGTCTCTACTAGCCCTCTATACGCACATATATGTGCCTACGTGTCTCCCGCACGCACATTATATTTAGGCCTCTCTCGCACACATTGCCCCCCAGACACACCTCTCTCTTAGTAGTTGGCAGATATGATTTCATCATATCATTCGGTAGGATATCCCTGATTGTTAGGCTGGATGGTAATACGAGGCAAAGTTTTACCCTAGTTCGGACCCTTGCAGTTGAAGAAAGAGCCTACTCCTGGTACTATATATTAGTGATAGGGGTGTGTACAAAGTACACGTGAATACCATGCATTGTGCGTGTGTGTATACTATCGACGAACTAGTCCCCAAGCTTCTATAACATACTGGGGCCTAGGGTTACAAATCATATATAGTCGGCTTATCACCAGTGGGGATAGAGTCCTGCGTGACTCTGGTAGCTTCGTGTTGTATGCCGAGTCCTCCACATGGGTCTTCGTATAACGCGTCTCGGTCCAACCTATATGTGGTGCAGGATGGAACCGACCCATGAGTCTTCATGTTGACCCACCACAACTAGAAATGATGTGACCACCACACCACACACGCAATCGGCCACTAAGAAAATAAGCATATACAATAGTACAACGGTATCTAGCTCACGATACGTCTGCATATTTTGTTGATGACACTGACGGACTTTGCATTCGATGCATGCTCTGTATTTTGTTGACGACACTTACGTTCATTGTATTTGAAGCGAAAGCACGATATGGTCACTGGACTTCAGAATAAGCCCATCACGGTCACCACATACATTTTGCCATGCTAACCAACATGTGGTTGGATGGTTAGGAGGACAGTGGTTTCTTGAGCCCACCAAGGTTAAAGTCCCGGTGCTCGCATTTATCTTGTGTTAATTTCAGTATTTTCCGGCGATGTGCGTTCAGTGGGAGGAGACGTTCCACTCGACTATGAGGCACCTATGGTGACTTCATAAAATCTCAAGATCAGATATGCTGGCCCACTCTCTCGAAGGTGCTCATAGGGGTAGGGTCCGCGTGTGTGGGCTTATAGCGGTGAGTGCTTGCGCATATATATGAGCCCTTGCGTCTGTACCGTGTTAAACAAATACATGTCATGATTATACGGTCACTGGCTCACCCGTACAACTCCGTATTTTGTTGATGACGCAATCAATTGACCAGCTAAACGTTCCACGCGGCGCAACTAGTGTTGCACCATCGGGGCGCGTAACCATAGGGCCTACCTGTCAGCCCGTATATGAAAGAAAGAAATGGTAGTTTGAGTCTGTACTATGTTAATAAAATAGGAGTACATTTTAGGGTGATCATACGGTCACTGGCTCACTATACAGCTCTGTAATTTGTTGATAACATGATCAACTGACCAGTCAAATGGTCCACATTCAGTAGCGCACATTACCATAGGGCCCACCCGTCAGCGCGTATATGAAGGACAGAAATGGTAATAAATTAGTGGTCGGTGGGTATTCGAAGTCGCGAGACCTCTGGTTGGCAGTCGCTGGCGGTTGGGGGCGTTGATTGGGCGGTGGGGTGGGGATTGCCGGAGAAAAAGCTCGGCGTAGGGGGGGCTAGAGGGATGGCCGGTGCGGTAGTAGACTGGCGCTGGGGAGTGGTTTCGAGGAGGGCGGGGCAGTGTGGCGGCGGGGGCCGGTGGTGGCTGGCGGCTCAGGGGGTGGAGTTTGATGATAAACTGGAGGCCCTTGATTTCGTACCCAACGGCTGGAAAATCTAATGACTAGAGATGAAACAGTCAGTTGACTGACGTGTAGCCTCACCCCGCACGTACACATGCACGCAAGCAAGACACGCACGCATGCAGGCATGCAGCACTGACATGTACACATAACATACACACGCACGCATGCAGGCGTGCAACACTGACACGTACACATGCACTCACGAACACACGCACGTACGCACCCATGCATGCAACACTGAAATGTACCCTTGCACGCACGCAACACTCACACGCCTGCATGCACACAGCACACGACGCAAGACACACGCTCAACCTATACGTGCATGCACCCTTTGTTAAGGACATTGATTGTTACGGGTATTAATCAATCTTATCTGTGATAAGCAGAACATTGATGTTTGCAGCGGTGTTTATGAAGCACAACGTATCGAACGGGCTATCAACATAGTAGGCTTATCTACATGAAAAAGATGACGTCACACTCAATGAACAATCATCGGTTTATGAAATGCCCGCTTCTGACCGCCCTGGCCCACCAAAGGTTCCTCTGCTGTGTGCTGCCTGCGTTGGGTCACTAACATGCAGGTCAGGTACCCGAAGAGCCCACACATCAGTGGAAGAATGGCGTGGTGTCCTAAGTCAGAGTCGAGGGCGCCAATCACTGCACGCCCGGCTGAACACGCCTCCTTGCCGCATTCAAACGCCTCCATGAAACCCGCCCGTGTGGAAGCCGAGAAACCCACTCTGGACACACGTCCGTTCATGACCGGGCCGGCATTAAATGCAACGCCGGCCGAGCTCCTCCCGTCCTCGTCTATTTAATCTCCTATTTAAATGAGGCCAAACGCCGGCCAAGAATCGCATACCTCCTCCACTCCCCTATCTCCTCCTTCACCATTTTGTCCACTCTTACAATGGCTTACGAAGAGTAGTTATTCCGCATCCAAGCCGGCTGGGTAGCCCACCGGATACGAGCTATGCAGCTTGCTGATCCACCTCCCTCCCCTCGCCCGACGGAGCCAGTTGCCTCCCCAAGCCGGTGCGCGGTTCAGCAACTCGCCGCTCCAGGCCAGCTCGACGAGGAGCGGCGCACGGGCGTCATTGCTGCCGTCCACGCTGCCGCCTCGTACCGCGTCTCCTGTTTCTGTGGCCAAGACTCCCATGTCGGCGGCCGTGCAATGCAAGCAGCGACAGAAGCCGGGTGCACGGAGAGCGACGAGTTAGTGGCCAGCGCCTCCGCGTCCGCCGCCATCATCGAGGAGAAGTAGAACACGGGAGGCCGCCACCGCTTGGGTCCCGTGAAGGCCACTGCGGAGGTGACGCCGGTGTACACAACAGGTGTCTTGCCGGATCCTTTTGTTGAGAGGACCTCCGTCGACCCCGCATGGGCTCCAGGGAAGAGGGGAATGTTAGGATGAACTCGAGCCGGTGCCGGCCATGGCGAAGTAGTGGCCGGTGATGAACTCGAACCGGTGCCGGCCACCATCATCTTCGGCATCAGCCAATGATATCAGTTGGGTAGTGGGGAAGCGATCCTTCCTTTGCGCTGAAGCATATACCTCCGGGGCTCCCGGCAGTCCGATGATCGTGCTGCCGGACATGAGGAACACAAATTAATCAGCGGGCGACCATTTAGGCCAGGTGTTATATACCTGTGCTGTCCAGAACTAGGACTGCGTTGTTCATTTGAATGTAATGAAATCCGTCATGTTTGTATCAAAATCCAGTATTTTATATGATTCCCGTTGTTTTTTATATGAAATATCAGTTTGTCTACGTGTTTGCATGAATTTTGTCCAGTTGGTTGAGTTGCTGTCATAATGTGTGCGGCTATGGTTGGATGGCGTAATTTGCGGGTCGACGGTTGGTCTGTGGGCGGCTCGGGCAGTGTTGTGGGACAAAAAAAACATAGCTCGTGCGAGCTCATCTCCAACGTGCGCGCTGGAGGATGCATGAGCACCCGAGCCATTCCTCGTTCATCGGTGGCAAAGGTACCGGTGGACAAAAGGGTCGCCAATATTTTGGCTACCCCGGGCAAGATCCAAACAACCCCTCCCAATAGATTTAAATCCCTTGTTCGTCGTGGAATTTTGCCATGTGTTGTTTTCATGGACTAGCAAGATGCCCGTGCATTGCACGGAACATCAAGATGCATTTTTTAAAAACTCCTGCATGCATGCAAGGGATAATTAATGTCCTCCTTTGCTAGTACCACGAGGCAAACACCATTAGTATTGCATCGATTAGTGTTAGTGGCCTTGTATATCTGCAAATTGTAATTTTGATAGTGGCCCCTTGTATATAAAAATGGAGGGAGAAAGATGAGAGATAAGGTGAGGAGGAGTGGGGCGTGGTGGTGACTGGTGGTCGGACTGGGCGGAGGCATGGGGATGGACGACGCATTATGTCTAGGTTTTATCTCTCTCACACAGACCCACGTAGGTGGGGGACGTGCACGAAGAGAAGAGCTGCACACACGGCACACGTACTCCCGTCTCTTTCCCAACCACACCAGGCGCGGGTAAACGGTGGAGCTCATTCTGTATGAAAAGGCAGCCCACGTTGTAATTTGACACGTGTACTGGTTGTCCACTTGGTGGAGGGAGGGTTGTCTACCACGGTTGAACAAAAAATTTGCGAATTGACGTGTTATGTTAAAAAAGAGGCAAATCATGTGGGGCCTACCTTAGAGGCAAGGCTCTATACACTGGAGTACTTTTCATGTGTCCCTTAACTCGCAGAATGAAGAGAAGCTTGCTTAGTACGCCATCTCCCTGCCCACCGGCGCGGTGGCTCACAGGATGAGGTGAAGCTTGCTTATGAGTACTACTACTACTACAACTACTACTGTACGCCTTATGCCCGCTCCCTCGCCCACGCGCGCAGTGGCTCGTAGGACGAGAAGAAAATTTTACTACTCCCTCCATTCACCCCTCGTCCCTGCTACGTACCTTGCTTAGAGAGATTATCATATTGTTTGGAATATATATGTCCTTTAGTACTCCCTCCATTTACTTATACAAGGCCACTATAAAAATACATTTTGCATCTATACAAGGCCACAAATAGTAATCGAGACAAAAGTTATTACTCCCTCCTTTCCAGTTTATGGCTCAATTTCAAAATCTCTCCAACCAAGGTAGACGGTGAGTGGTCGAATTAATTCCGTAGTTTGCACAAGTAAATAGTACACTCATTTTTCTCAAGAAGTTATGTTTACCGAGGCATTAATTAGAACAAATGCATGAATGACCACTAAGGCTACTCATAGTGGGGAGTATCATATACTAGTATCATGCATATGATACTAGTATATGATACTACCTCCATAGTGCATAGTAACATAAAGTAGAATCATAGATGACCATATTTATTGCCATGCATGACACAAAGTAGCATATCATTTAACATGATACGGTATCTACATGTGTTACTCTAAACCTCTCTCTCTTCTTTAATTGTGTGCCACATAAGCATGTTTGCTAGTCCCAAGTGCATGTTACTGGTTATGTTACCCCCACTATGGCCAGCCTAAATTTCCATGAACTTCTACATGCATTGGTGAGTTTCCTCTTGACGCTGCTTGCATCGGGTGATCTAATGCACCTTGAAATCCAACATGTAATGGTACTACTACTAGTAGTAGAATTGAGACTTATCAAACGGAAAAACAAATGTTTTTAGATGAGCCCTATAAACCCTAGTGGGTATGTACTCCGTAAAAACAGATTTTTCCAAAACTAAGTCGCTCCCTTTCATGAATTCTGTAGTATACTCCTCTGTCGACGCTCCCTTTCATGAATTATGTACTTCCTGTCGCTGACATGTGGGACATATAGCATCCAGGTCGATGTGTCAAGCACCAAATAACAGTGCAGAACAGCAGGGGGGACGCAGCCCACTCGTACCCGCCCAGTAGTAGTAATGAGCAATGAGACATCAAATCACAATGCCGCACCTTCACAGACGGACGAAGCAACCATTATTTCACACTTCGGTTCGCCATCATCTCAAACCACGTAGTATTGCTTCTGCCTCAAGAGGGACACGCGCATCTCCTTGGTACGTCATGACACGTGGGACCGCATGACAGGCCATGCTCCCCCGTCGATCGCTCGGTAAAATCACCTCATTTTTACCATACTTCCTCCGTCTCGGTTTACATGGCATGCACGTCGTTCTAGGTTTAGAATTTAACTGGCTATATATGTGATAAACAGTACTCTAGCCTTTTAAAAAATGTATACTTTTGTACAGTAGTAGTATCAATGGATTGCGCCATGGAGCAAAAATTGAAATTAAAAAAAGGTGGTACATATAGAGAGCGCTCGTCGCCAAATTATGCATATAGTACTATTAGAAAAGCTAGTACGTGCTTAATTGGGGTGCTAAATTATATTAAAGAAATAGTAGTAGTATGTACATACTGAGGAGTTAAAGTAACAAGAAGAAACATAACATAGTTCTGCTGGGGCTCAACACAACACACCCCTCAAATTAAACTAAGCACACCTGAAATTAAACTATGCAACTAATCCAGTAGACACCGCATTAGAACCACCATGAGCAACGATACTGACACCTTACTCACTCGGAGTCCTCATCCACGTCCTCGACTTCGTCCTTGTCCATCTTCCTCTTGGTTGATACTTCTTTGCTTGAACCGCACACTTGGCTCTTGCTCTTCATCCAACCCTTGTAGATATTGAAACAAAGGTAGCCATCCATTGCGGTGTAGTGGATGTGGTCTATATCTAGTACATTCCGCTGCCATCCATGACGATGAAACGTGTAATGAGGTTTCTCCAGTTTACCGTACAAAGGATGAACCATGGCTCCTGCCAGGGTCAGCATTGAAGGCTGGCCACCGCAGGGCAGCAGCCGATTCTTCTGGAGGTCGAAGGGGTTGCCTACAACGAGGCCTATCCGACCTAGGACTTCTTTGTTGTTCGTAAACTCTATAGTAACGAATTTGACTAGGTTGCTCTCGAGGAATTTCTTAAAATCCAGGCATTCAACGTCGGCATGGCATATGTGGTAGACCAAGCATAAGTCATGCACACAAACTTGGATCATGGTGGGCTTCTTCCTCTCTTCGTCCTTTAGATCCTTCTCTCGTCCCAGGACTGTGGTGTACTCAACATCTAGCCCACCGACCCACCATGTGAGTTTTCGAACATGCGTCTGAAGCGAGAAAGGCATCCTTTCACCATCGCGGAAGAACGGGTTTAGATGATGTTGAACTCATCACCGATAATGGTTCTAACCTTGTACTCACCGCCGATCATGGAGATTTGGGACGCCATCGATTTGGGAGGAGGGTTAGGATTAGTGGAACTGCCGTAATGTGAAAGGACGGGACGACTAGGAGCGAACCACCGTAATATTAAAGGACGTGCATGGACGAGTAGGAGCGAACTGCCAGCATGCGAACGGCAGGGTAGTGGCTTTACATTCTCCCATGATACGAGCTTCTGAGAGCCCTTGGATCTGAGATCGAATGGTTGCATGGCGTGATTCTAGACCTATGGGTGAATATCCTATCTTGGAGGGTTATTCTGCAAATTTTCAGCAACTTAGCATGCGACCGTTTGATATCAGATCCAAGGGCTGCCAGCAGCCCGTATCATGGTCGCGCCTACCACGACCGTCGCGTCTCTCGCGCGGTCGCGCCCTTGGAGATTTAACATGGTGCGTTAGGCTATCTGATGTTGGCATGTCATACATAGTCATCACTTAGTCCCTCATATTACAACAAGGTTAGCTATAAGGTTGGCTGTAAGTGTATTTATTTATTTTACTTCTCTCTATCTCTTTCTTTGTACTCCCTTCGTCCCATAATATTAGAATGTTTTTGACACTAGTGTAGTGCCAACAACGTTCTTATATTATGGGACAGAGGGAGTAGTATTTATTGCATTTGCCAAGGAGTGACCTCTTCCAATGAAATGGTGTGCTTATTAGTTTTTTGTTGCTAAGTTTGCTTCATTTAATTAGCTATAGACTCAAAATTGTCTTTTCATCTAGGTACACGCGCTTAGCACCATTTCTTCCTTGGGTCACCAAACTTGCCACATCAGACTTTATGCCTATGTGGCAAGCTTAGCACCTGTAGAGCAAGTAAGTAATATAATAGTGGGCTATAAGCCCGCTTTACATGGCATTTTTGCATATGTGGAGGAAAGAGGCAAGGAAAAAGTGGAGAAGTGGGCTCTCATGCAAGAGCCAGCCTCAACTACATGGTGGAGCATTAGGAGAGGCACCTATATGGAGGTGGTCAGGAATCGAGAGACTCACACCGGTCGTAGAGCCACAGTTAAAATGATAATGGCAAGTCAAATCATGGGGCCCCACCCGTCCAGCAGTAACTCACTGTCAAATCACACAGGCCTACATTTGCAACAGCCTACTCCCTCATCTTCTCGCGTCTCTGTCGAACCGACTAGGCGGAACCGCCCCGCCTACCACGCAGGAAAAGCCTCGCCCTCGACTTTTAAATACAACTACATCCGCTTAAAAATCCAATGATATACTTTTTGTGACATAGTAACTGATATCTAGTTAGTCAAATGGATGACCTAGAACTACGTGCACGCCCTATAAAACGAGACGCCTAAAAATAAAAAACTGAGACGGAGAGGGTAGTTCAGCACGTATCTTTTTAGATCAATATAGTTGGGATTCACCAAGGAGCAAAACCAAGTGGTAGGCTGCTCCTGTCGTGTTGGCGTAGCAACTCAAGCAGGGTCAATCCGCACACGAAATGGAGACACACTTAACAGGACCCCTTTGGCCGACATGTGGCTCATCCACCGTCTTGTTCCATGTGCGATGCACCAAATTACAGTTCGGAGCAGCGGTCGTAGCGTCGCAGTAGTAGAAAATGAGAGATGAGGGGTCAAATCACAAAGCCCCACCTTTCCTGCATTAAGCTGGATGGATGAAGCAACCATCATTTCACTCTAGGGCGCAAGAGCATAAAGAAAAGAGAAAACAATGATGCGTGCAGCAGCTACCTAGGGCACCCTAGGGTAGGGGTATCCACTACAGATCCTTTTTTTTGAAAGCGCCTCCACTACAAATCGGCTTCTCCCTCGTCCTCTTGAAGAAAACCGATGATGAGTGTGGCGGTAGGGTTTGTAGGAGTACTACGGCATGCGGGGCCACGTCATAGTAAACGGGTTTGAGTCGATGCATGTGTGGGCCGCTTGGTTTTACGGGAATGAGGCAACATTTTGGGTTCGGAGACCAGTGGAGATATAGTAAGTACAAAAAATTGTGGACGTAGGTTCGACCGAAAGGCAATGATGCATTGAATGCATGAGATTTCGAAACCAAATTATGAATAAATACACACTATTTCATGTAAAGCTTTGAGTCATATATGCATGATGTAGATGTTCGTTTAGTTCTTATAGTTCATCTCATTCAAAATCAGTTAGTTTTATAAAAATGTTAAGATTCATGGGGTTGTGCATTGTAATGCATAAAGTAAAAAACAAATAATGGCAATTCATTTAGAGAAAAAAATCAATTATGATACAGAAGATTCTAGAACAAAGGAGAAATGCTTGTGTTTTGAGGTTTGTGCATTATGCTTAAGTTCAACCATGCAGTCTTCTAAATTGTACATGTGGCAGATCTGGTGGAATGTTGATGATATCCAACGGCCAATAGTGCTCGGATTTGCCATCTCTGCACTATCGGATTAGCTTCATCCAGCGACCATCTTTCAAAGTTATTGGCACACTATATAGTTCTTGTGCCATAGTTGCATGTTTTGGAAAAAAGCTACTAGTGGGTTGTACTGTCTATTTAGGAATAGAAGATGTATACATGGAAGTTGTAGGGAAAGAGATGACATGCAGCATCTCAATTCCTATGAGTAGGGATTGGAAAAGAGATGTCATTTGGTTCACATCATAGGAACTTTTCTATTGAATCTAGCGATGACATGTATCTCAATTCCTATGAGGAGGGATTAGAAAAGAGATGTAATTTGGTTCATATCATAGGAACTTTTCTATTGAATATATGCTAATGTTTATTTTCCTTTGAAATTAAGGGAGTAAAGGAATCCATTCATATGAACCAAGTGGCTCTAAAGCTATAGAAATGATATCATGTTTATTTCCTTTGAAATGTGGAGTATATGAATCTATTCCTATTAACCAATTGTCTTTAAAGGAAAAAATCCTATAAAAATCATATCATATAGAGTTCCTATGATATTCCTCTTCACCAAAGGATGGTTGAAATTGCTGCGGGTGATACGATGGTCTTTCTTTGTAGACTCCCCCCCCATCTTTATAGTTACCTCTCGAATATGAATGAAATGACATATACAGGGTATTCTACATGTGCAATTTGGTACACGAAAAGTCGGTAAAAGTTTGCGAGGTTTGAAATTTCAATAAATCTATATGCACTACATTTCTGAACGGAGGGAGCATACGGCAGTTGCTAACACTCACGTGGAAGATTTGTGTGTAGGAGGAGAGGTTGTTCTATTAAATGACATGGCAAAACTGACACTGTCGGATGCCGATCTAACGGTTCTTACGGCGTTCGTCGGGAAAAGGCTTGTGGCGAATGTTTGTCGGATAATGATTTATGAACACATGCATTGCATTGATATGTGCCCCCTCTCTCTCACGCACACGCACCCTCACGAGTCACGACTCTCCCGAGTCCTCTCGCAGACTCGCACGTCGCACCCACCATCTATCTGCAGGTAGATGTCACGCACATATGTGCTCTTCACACCCTACCCTCAGAACTTCTAAAAAACAAAAGACGTCACACACATTTTATTTTAGCTCACATGTCACACACTTATACTATTACTCTTGCGGCGAACGTTCTTTGGGCATAGTATATTGTACTCTCACGAAGAGAAGGGTGCACGCACGCACTAGTTCTCTCACACCCAGTCACTGGTACACGTAGGAGCGCATTTTTTTGAAGCCGGTACAGCAAAATCACTCCACTATATATATAAGCAGGAGCCTTAGCGCTTGCTTTACTAGGGTTCCTCTCGTTCAATCTCGCATGATCTTCAGATCTAAGCAAGACATAGGTGGCCACACTCTCTCTCTCAGTTCACGGTTGGTCACAAATCCGGCCGGACAACCTCGACCGGGGCAGGGGTGTAGGTGCATCGTTCACGCTGTCGTCAGCGGCGAGGGAGGAGACCAACGGCTGCCGGCGTGTCCTGATCGGAGGCTGTGCCGTTCTCTCCGAGAGAGCGCCGGCTCGGGAGGGCCTTCGACCCCTTCTTCCTTCCTGTGGTATTGTGGCCAAGATGCGGCCTCCCGACGCCGTCTTTGCCACATGCCAACGACCCTCAGGTATATATTCCTTCGAAACCTGCCTTGCTCAACTGCCTCAGCTCCCTTCGTGTGGATCTTTTTCTACTTCAGTCCGCTGTTACAAAGCCACCTAGACTTTTACTATTATTGGAGGTAAAGCTAGTTCATACAGTCGACTCTAAGAGTTGTTTCAAATAGGGAAGAAAGTGGGAAAGCTGTAGCATGAATCTAGGACTTGGTTCTAAGAGGAAACGGGGGAAAGTAGTAGATACTGGCTACCCAACCGGTCTCTTGGTTGAAAAGACGAAGAAAGCATGGTGGATGGCGAAGGGTGGGGGGAAGTGGACCTATCTCTTGGTTGAAAAAGGAAAGAAAGTGACGGGTGTTGGGGGACAACGCAAATGAGAATGAGGAGGTCTAGATTTCCTGTGCTCACATAGGAAAATGTCGCCGAGGAGATAAAAACTGGGACAAATGCAGACACGCTACCTGAGTGTTTGCCGCACTCGGCAGCCACATCTGCCTCACCACTTTATGCTCCTGCTGTCCCTACGCCCATATCGCTACTGTTAATGTAAAATCACATGAAGCATTAAGCAATGCCACCTAATGTCACTATAAGTAATGGTCTAGTGCCGTCGATAAATTGAAGCTATGCCACCACCATTTTATGAAGTGCTTCTGTCTTGCTTTATTTCCCATGAATTGTGTTTTTGCAGTTACACTTAACTCTCACACCGCTAACATTGCTTCATCCCAGTGGAACTGCACAAATTTGATTGCACATTTACTGACCATGTTCTACTCTCATGACAGTAATACTAATGCTATTGTTCTGCATGTTAATCTAGTGGCATTGTTGATGTGATGTGATGCTACTTACTTAAGGACTCTTCATACTGTCAATCTAGTGCCAATTATAACACAATAGATGCTGCTGTTAATCATATGCCACTGTAAATATCTGTCACTGTTTAAATAACCGTATTTTGTATTTGCGCAAACAGGGATGTCCGTCTCCATATCGTTTTGGGATGTATGTCTGTGTATCGTTTCTATCCGCGCAATCAAAAGCACACACCTCGGTTTTAGTAGAACTGCACAAAATGTTATGGCTATCCCTCGTTGCCGTCGTCCAACCTCCAGTCTTCAAGGTATTCCTACATTGGTAGTAACTAAGGTAGAATGACCAATGCAATCTAAAAGAAGCTGATTCGTACATTTTACTTCCTGATTGCGGTGCAGGGACGAGCGAAAACAGCTGCATCCTAGTCCGGAATGCACTTTCTACCAGTAAATCCATGGACTGAGGACTAGCTGGCACGGCTGCATGGCGGTTTTTTGGATAGGTGCGCGGACAAGAGGCGTTGTGGTCTGCTTATTTCTGCAAATAGGGGTTCTTAAATTTAGTGGAATGCACAATAATTTCACCTGGTTAGTACACTGCATGGTTCAGTTCAGCATTCCAGCTGAGATAACAAATATAATTGGTTATTCTGGAATGAGAGACCCTAACCCTGGATGGTGGCAACAAGAAAAAACCAGAGTGAACTCCAGGAAATTTAAGCCTGCCGGGAGGCCCTTTGCTCAGAGAAGCCTTGCTTGTTTTTTCCTGATTTGCAAACCTTCTCACAACTTTGTCTTTTGCTGTGAACTAGTATATGTTTGTTATGTTCTATGAATCATTGAGATGTATAAAATTGCTTAACTTATGCTTTTCAAGTTTTTTATGAAGACGAGTTTAATGTGAGTGTTCCACATGAGCGTTGGACTAGCGTGTGAATGTTTGGAATTTACATTGTGGCCTCAGTTAACTGCATGAACCACTGTAACAAGATACATAGTTGCTTACATGTCAGACAGCAGATTGTTGATTGTTAGCTGGTCGATAGCCTAGTGTTCAAGCGAGCTGAGCCAATGTGCCGTGTTTTGCACAACTGCTTACAAGTGGGGTCGCACCAACAGTGTTTACAAGTACTTATGTATACGTCGGCGCACAGTTCTCGAGCGAGTGCTCTATTTCATCAAAAAAAACACTGCTCGTATGATAAACCGTGACAACTTATGTCTTACCATGCCATATTCATGAAAAAACTAGTGAGGACGCATCTGTTTTGGCAACAATTATGATGGTTCTCACATGATTCACGGGCACACAAAGGTAGCAGTAGTTCCCATAGACAGATTCAAACAGAGTACTAGCCCCAGAGGGGTCGATAATAGGTAAGGTTCGGATAATTAGACACAATCCAAACTACTATTAAACACTAGCTGGGGCAACTATTTCATGCCTCGATCAAATTTGGGTTGGACACAAGACGGACCTTGCCATGAACATCATCGAGGATGTCCTACAGCAGCTCAATCCTGTGAACCTTCATGAAGACAACCTTGTGGCCTTGCCACTGATAAACTTGTTTGTGGAGGCATGCCACATCATCTTCCTGCGTAAGCTTGACAAGAACAGTATGCCTCACAAATGAAGGAGTAGCTTTGAACTTCTTGTGCTTCAGTACACCCTGGACAACACGCCTGACAATAGTGAGGCTGGAATACAACTCTTCATTGGTATAACCGCAAATGGCTTCCAGGATCCAACAGCCTAAGAACTCTGTTTTCCCATTGCGTATATTCAGGTCATCCGCCTCATAGCGGGTGACATGTACAACCACACAATCCTTGTCTGCATCAGGGCTCTAATTGAAACATAAACAAATTCTGAATTACTTTTCAGTATAAGAAACACAAGTTATTTAACCCACTATGTATAGCATGGCATTGAAGCTAATAAAATTTTGCATCATTAATCACCACATACTTAGATGAAAAACCACAATCGAGATCGGCAAAGAAGAAAATCAACTTGGGCAGCT
>NC_057801.1:89779023-89802324 GCF_018294505.1 Triticum aestivum | reverse complement strand
CATCCTCGAAGGGGGAAAACTGCTCCTGCAGTGCCACGGGGGCTGTAACCTCAAACGAGGCGTTGACCATCTGAGCAGTGGTTGTGTGCGTATCTGGGGTTGGCTCGGTGGCTGCCTCCATCTTCTTGAAGCTCTCTGTCTCGTGGGGTTCAGCCTCCCGCGTTTGCTCCAATATCGGCAAATCTTTTCCTGGTTCTCCTTGCTCCATCATGAAACTGATGAATACTAGGAGATCACTGAAAGGAAAACACAATCGCAATGACAATGAAACAAAAAAGAGAGTAATGATCGGTTACTGCTTTGCAAAAGTTATTTTTTTCTCTGAACGAAAATATACCAACATCACAGATCCGCTTACCTTCCCTTCGTTGGGAGAGAAGAACAGTGGCAGATGCGAGTGTTGCCTTTCTTGAAGACGGTGAGGGAGAAGGGGATTCAACGAGTAGTGAAATGATGGTTGCTTCATCCGTCAAACTTAGACTGCGGGGAGGTGGGGTTTTGTGATACGACGGCTCGTTACTACCGCACTACGACCGGGGTGACTCTCCGCCTGCATACTGCCTTCTAATTTGGTGGATGGCATTTGGGCCCACGCGCTGCATGGCCCGCATGTCAGTGAACAAAAGTATAACGCCATTTAGTAGATGGAGACATTTCAATGACCTAGGAGGAGCCAGAAGCGGTAGAGTGTCTCCACTGTACTAGTAGTAATTGTTTTTCTGGGTAGCTGTAGAGTGTCTCCACTGTACTAGTAGTAATTGTTTCTCTCGGCCCAAGACAAAACAGCCCATCCACACTAGTAAATAGTAAAATCAATTCAAAAGCCCTATATTTACTGAATGAGAGGCGCTACCCACACCCAGCACACCGCCCCCCCAAAAAAGTTGGGTGCTCTTCTTCCTCCTTGCTCCCACCCACCTCACATCAGCTCGCTCCACTCGTACCCCCAAATTCCTCACCTCACTCCTACAGAAAACCCCAACTCCCCTTCTTCCTCGCTACTACAGAAAACCCCCAGCTCCCCTTCTTCTTCACTCGCACTACAACTAGGCTCGTCATTCGTTACTCTTCTCAAGTCCGTGAGCACGACGCGACGCCCTCGAAGAAAATGGAGTCAGATGACCCCAGTGCCAAGGAGATGAGGCTCCCGCCAGCGGTGACGCCTGTTGTAGATCCCGCACCCGGCAGCATGGGGAGAAGCGGCGACCCCGCCCCCACCGGATCCTAGGCACCCATAGAATCTCGGGTGGAATGCATCATCGATCTCCCGAACGCCGTCCTTGGGGAGATCATCTCCCTTCTCCCCACCAAGGATTGCTGCTGCACCCAAGTCCTCTCAATTTGGTGGCGCCCTCTATGGCGTGCCAGGCCCCTTAATCTCGACTATCGTCAGCTATCTCTCTTCAATGATTTTGAAATCCCTAGAGCCATCATCTCCTCCCACCAGGGCTCCGTTCAAAGCCTCTGCATCCCATCATGCTACCTGAGGAAGAATACCATGCCCTGCATGGTGGACGCCTGGCTGAAATCCCCTGAATTCATAGAACTATAGCTGCTTTAGTTCTACTATTCCCCTGGAAATCACATACCACATACCGAACGCCATGAACTTGTGCCCTCAGCACCGATGTCAATCTCGCGGTTTTCCTCCTCTCTCCACAGCGCCACCTTTGCGATGTGCTACCTACCAGACAATCTGGTACTAAACCATCGACTCCCATTTCTCAAGAAACTTCCACTTATGCGGGTTCGTATATCGGAGGTCTCATTGCAAAGCATCATGCACTCCAGTTGCCCTGCCCCTGAGTGCCTGATGCTTGTTTTCACGGTTAGAATCGGTTGTCTCCAAATAAAGTCGCCTAACCTTGTAAGAATTGGAATTTCTTTTGACGGAAGGCAGCTCATCATCCAAGATGCCCCTTCACTTTAAAGGTTGATCCTTGATTCTAGTTATTCACCGTTGCAAATAATCATCCTCTCTGCGCCTAAACTGGAGACCTTGGGTGTAATACATGATCTCTGTGCTCATTTCAATATGGTGTTTGGCTCCACAGTTCTTTAGGTACTTTATATTATCATCTACACTTGTAACCATAAGCTGCATTTTAAATTTCTGTGCAGACATTATATATCATCTTGGAGTACACATTTTGTACTAATATTATGTTCTATGCTCAATGAAGAGTTTCTCTATGGATGGCCTATCAATGGTGCTGGATTCTATCAAGATCTTATATATCCAAATGAATAGTTTTGATCTAAACAAGATTATTGGCTTGCTACAATGCTTTCCATGTCTGGAGAAGTTGTATATAAAGGTGATAATTTCACGCACATTGGAAGCTCGCATATAGTGTACTAGAATTAACCGTTCAATTGTTGCTCTTTCGACACTCTTTTTTTAGACCTTAACTATTTTCAATCTTCATGTCTATTTAGGCAACAGGATGGGGTAAGAAAGTTATAACCAATCGGTGGATTCGTAAGCATCAGGATTTTCTCACTTCTCATGAGATTCAATTGAAGACAATAATGCAACAACGATATGTAGCCAACCGTGCAAACACTAGATTTGTCACATTCTTCATGTTGAATGCGAGGTTACTATTGTCCATCAGGCTTAAGCTTATCAGCAGCATGGTTTTGATGGATGGGTATGTCAAAGAGAAAAATGAGTTTCAGGTGAGCAAAAGATCTTCTAAACGTGCCAGGCTTCTATTTACAACATATTGTGGTCATAATCCGGTAAATTTTACGACCTAGGATGTTCATTCTATGGACCTGACCGATCCATTTGACTGTGACTGCCGAAAACAGTGCTGGAGTTAGATGTTGTTGCCCTTTTCAACCTGGGTTTTTTGTAAACCTGATCAACAATTAACCCTTGTGCTTTTGTACAATTTG
This sequence comes from Triticum aestivum, assembly GCF_018294505.1. Classification (NCBI taxonomy): domain Eukaryota; kingdom Viridiplantae; phylum Streptophyta; class Magnoliopsida; order Poales; family Poaceae; genus Triticum; species Triticum aestivum. Next base: position 89,799,420 of record NC_057801.1, on the reverse strand, counting down.
TAAGCTGGAGTTAGATGTTCCTGCCCTTTTCAAATCGGCTATGACTATCATATTTTCTTTGAATAAAGGCAAATGGCTTGCCATTCATTTAATTTAGAGTCAAATATTGTAACAAATCCCAACCAAGGGAAATAACATCACTTTCGCCGGCTGCTTGAGCTCACTGTGCATTACAGAAGTCAAGTGATTAGCCCCCACCAGCACCCACAAACTTATTTCAAACTAGCACATCAAATGGGCTGTAAATTTTCATAGGAAAGGCTGCATGACTGTGACGGAGTTGGATTCTGACATTTGGGACCCACGAGGAAATAGCCTATCCAAGGTGGTGTCGACTTACTAGCTAGTCAACAAACGATTCTGCCTACTAGCCGTTGGATTGACATCCAACATCTGTCGTGTATCGTCTACCTCTTGTCTTCTTCTTCCTCCAGCCGCCAAAATCAAACCACCCTGTCGGCTCCGCCTTCTCCCGCATCCATGGCTGGCTGCGCCTCCGCCGCCCTACCATATGTACCCTCCAAAGTTGGCCAGTCCCTCCCTCTATTCCCCCACACGTCCTATTATTCTCCGGCGATGTCAGCCCCAACAAGCACCCGCACCCGAACCAGTCAACCCTCGTACTCCCCTTCGCCCGCGACTGGACCGACGCATCTTCCACGGCTCTTGTTCGTTCCGTTCGAGGCCTCGCCGTCGTCCTCCGCCTTGCAGCCTTGGTCCGCTCGCCGTGCACGGTGCGCCGCCCTCTTGCATTGTCAACGTCGTCAACAACCGAGAGGAACAAGGAGATGACTGTACATGGAGAGGATGACAGTAGGGACCCACCAGCGTCATGGCAGTACACAAGCAAGTGCCTCTATATTACAAGCCCAAAAATATGGTTTCTCCTAATGGTTGGACATCTGGGGCTGACGCCATTGTCAACGTAGTCAATAAATGAGAGAATTACACTAGAGTGGCTCACGCCAGGGACCCAGCAGGTCGCATAGTTTTTTTAGGAACAAGCAGTTGTTATTTATACTAGTTCTAGCGACAGATCAGGGTAACAACGGGGTTGTGCAGGGGCTGTGGCCCGTCTAGCCAGGATTTTATTTATGTTTACCACATCATGAGCCCAGTTGTGTTTTTTTCTTGCTGAAAATGGCTATCCCAACCCTATATTTTTTTAAAGAAATACCCAAAGAAGGCCTACTTGCTTTATCGGCCCTGCTGAGCTGCAAATCTTTCAATACGAGGAGAGTTTCATTCGGTTTGCCCAGAAATAGGCTGTACATTTTTAAAACACATCAAACCGGGAATTAGTTTAAATTTTTTTCATTACAAGATTTTAAATTCCATTGATTTTTATGCGTGGACAATTATTTGGATTTTATATTTTTATAAATTATTTTTCAAAATAGTTTGAATGTGAATCGATATTTCTCGATTAAAAATAGTTGACCACACCGAAATATGCAAAATTTCGTATACTTTTTAATTGTGGCCACAATATGGGGTGTAATGCTAACAAAAATAAGATGGGCTCCAAAACAATTCTTAAGAATTAGCAAATGGGATGTACATTATTAGAAATAATGGTAGATGGGTTGTATGCTGTTTTCCACAGATTTGTGGCTGACTTGTGCACCTACTACAGGTTGACGCGTATCCTTTCATAAAAAAGGTTGATGCACACGCAACGCCCTGTCAACTTAGTCAACACACGAGAGTAGTGAATGTTGGATGTCCATCCAACGGCTGTCGTGCTTCTTCAATCTTTCCTCTTCATGCTCCAGCCGCTCAAACAAGCGTCGGCGGGACTGCCTGCTCCCTCCTCCCGCGGCCAGCTATGTTGCTGCGCAGGCCTCATGGCCCCACCATACTCCCATCCCTCTACTCACCCACGCCTGCTGTTATTCTCCAGGGATAGCAGACAAACCAGTAAACCCTCATACTCCTTCATGTGGGAAACAATTGTCGAGTATTCCCAAGCTCCATGTCGTTCCCTTCCTAGGCCTCGCCATCGTCCACCACCCTGGTGCTCTCGGTGCGGACTGCTCAACGTGATTAATGAATGACATCCATCGGAAGTGGACTGTACGTGGAGAGGCTGACAGCTGGGTCCACGGCCACACGCAAGGAAATGCCTCGTTATTACGTGCAAAATAATGATTCCTTGATGCGGAGCATCCCATGTTCATCCCCGTGTACACTCCGACTACTCTCCAAACCCCAAATGGACTTATGACGAGACCTCAACTATGCGCCATTGGACACAAGGTGCAGTCGCTCCTATCCGAATCGTCACTTTCCACATGTGATACATGGCTACTACCTCAAACGTGTGTGCTATGCATGTCCAGCAACCAAGAGGAAGGCCATGGAACAGCTATGAGCATTGGACAAGACGGCGAGGACACCAAGCGCGAGGAACAAGAGGAAGAGCTGCTGGGAAGCTACAACGCTCGGATGTCCGACAGCCTCCGGATGACCGACGATCTCCAGACGTCCAACGCTTGGAGACTCCACCAGCTAGACCGACCGCAGACAAGGCTACCTACAGCGCCCGGACGACCGCCAGACACCGGACGTCCGACGACTCCCAGGGCCACGGACGACCGAAGCCACCGAACGACCGAACGACCAGCACCCGAGCCGAAACTACGGATGTCCGACATCTCCGGACGTTCGGACCGTCCTGAAGCTCCGGACAACCGACATCCTCCAGACGTCCGACGCCTATGCATTCGCCCGTGTGTTAGGCCGACGCCACTTACCCTTTCATTCACCCATGACTATATATACTCCTCCACCTCCTCCTAGTTACGGTTAGCGTTGATTTAGCTCAAGTTAGAGATAGAGCTTCGCTCATCCATCGGATCTCCTCCTCGTGAGAGACCGCGGCCTCCTCGGAGAAGATCCTATCGGATTCAAGACCCCCTCGTGGGAAGATCCCCTTGTGGATTCAAGACCTCCGCATGGATAAGATCGGTTAACTATGTATCCTTACCTTTGTTGACTTTGTATCTCGTGCTACTCGTGCTTCGATGATCTAGACCTTGTGTGATTGATCTCTTGTCGGTTGAGTGTTTCTCTCGTTCCTCCCCGTGTTTTCCTCGTGTTCTTCCGCGCGTTCTTCGTGATTCCCTGTAGGATCCTGTCCAAACGTGAAAGATCGTCCACATAGGGTTCCACCCTACATCATCTTGGATCAGAGCAAGGTTGATCACGTTTTTGGAGCCCCCACCCCCTCTTTTTCTAGCCTGATTTTGTTGTGTTCTTCCCTAAATTTGAAAATCCCCACAAAAAATAACCCCAATTTTTTTTGTGATTTGTTAGTTTGATGATGTTTTGTTGATTTTGATCTGTGGATTTGTTTGGTTTCAAGTGGATCTAGCATCTCCCCAAGTTTCCCCATCTTGCATCCTCAAAATCCCGCGAATGTTGACCCCGAAATCTCCATTTTCCGCTCAAAATCGCGCCCCCAAACTCGGATTTCGCGTTGACCCCGACCCACCGGACGACCGACAATTTACGAACGTCCGGACCCCCACGAAGCACCGGACGTCCGACCTTTTCCGGACGACCGGAACCCCTAACCCGAACCGAATTTACGGATTTCTGACTTTTCCGGACGTCCGACACCCCGGACATCCGACCTTTCCGGACGTCCGTAACCTGTAGTTTCAGACTTCGGTTGATATTTGTTTTGTCCATAACTAATTCATCCGAACTCCGATTTTGACGTTCTTTAGCTCGTTTTGAAGCTATTGACATCCCTCTTCCAACAAAAATACCACCAACATTATTTGACTCCATCAAAAGTTTCTAAATTTGGCAAGTTTGCCTAGGCCCTCCACCATATCATCCGCATAGCCACCACTGCCTTCCGCAACCTAACCCATTTTGTTCCATATAACAAGTAGTGATTCGAGTCTCCTAAGGTGTTTCGGCTACTTAGGGACGATTGCTTCTTCATCAACCACCACCACCACTTCCGCATAGGCTTACCCACCATACATTTCCACCCCCAACTTAACCCAATAGTTGTTTGAGCTTGTTTGAGTTGTGTCTTGTGTCTCCTAAGGTGTTTCGGCTACTTAGGGACGGCAACTTCAACTCCGACACGTGTATAGCCCATCATCCCATTTCCACATTGCCAAGTGCAAACCACCACCGCTCTCCGCTACCACCATTTGACATTTGTCATTTGAGATTTTGAGTTCACGGTTTTTCCATTTCCTAAGGTGTTTCGGCTACTTAGGGACGAGTCTCCATCATCTTGGTATCTACATCAAGAACACCGCCACTCATCATCGCAAAGGACGGTAACCTCGAGGACACCATTGTATATTCCCCTTGCAAATTGCATTGATAACCCCTAGCCCATTTTGCATTACTTGCCTATCGAGACTAGCCATTTGAGTATTGCCGGCAACGTTACTTGTGCACATTAGTGATCATACTTCCCATAGCATACATACCATACCATTGTGGTGCGGTATCATATCTTGTGTCACAAGTTTGTTCCCGCATATACACAATTGCTATCTTGGTTTGTGCATTGTGCAAAAGTGGCCATAGAAAAAAAAGAATAAGCTTTTAAGCAAAGAAAAAGAAAGAGAGCAAAGAAGCTTGTAAGCAAGTGCCATAGCATCATACCACATTGCACATAAGATTGTCATATCCGATCATCTTGGATCATCTTGAGAGAAACACCGGAAACCATACATACATAGCATACTTGGGATAGAAAGTATATCCATTTTGCATCTTATAGGTTGTGCACAAGTGTCGTATCCGCCTATAGAGCAATCGTGCTAGCGTCTCTCTTGAGTTGTGCAACATGAGCATTTTCCGTGGATTATACATTTTGTGCTCATTCCTTGGTTGCACGACCCCATTTATCTATCTGTGTGTGTGTTTTCGTGTGCCACATATTGCTATTGGTCCATTTGTTTCGCTTGCAAATTTGTGAATCTCTTTCAACATTATTGACTCTTGATAACATTTTGCCACTATCCTCACCGAGCTCCACCATAAGCTTTTACTTGTGTAGGTGTGAGAACCGACAAGGATTGGTACCAATAGTGCTATTTCATTGTCCACATTTGAGTGAACTTGATTCATTATCAACATCGGTCAAGGTACATTGGGATAAGTTATTCTCTTTCTCCCACTCATATATGCTCGAGTCCTGTGATGGATAGGCAAGGCATTTCCTCTCCGGTCCTCGACAACAACGACGGCGTAAACAACTACATCACCAAAGCGTCTATCCTCGATCTACAACGACGAGTGCAAGGCGCACAATCAAGATTGCGAGAGCACATCGAGAAGAAGTTTTCCACACATAAAGAGGAGCAAGATGCAAGGATGGAGGAGATTAGAGCCTTGATCAAGTCTACTTCCCCTTCGTCATCGTCAAGGCGGGGCGACCAAGTCGATCATCTTTGGAGCGCAAACAAGATGCAAGCGCAAGTCATCCAAGTCAACATCTACATGGCGACTACCATCACCTTCGTGATCCACATCGTCATGAAGGGCAAGTCACCTCCAAGCATCATGTGCACGACGACGACGAACGCCTTCAAGCTCAAGCGCGACAACGACACCATCATCATGAAGATGCTCCACAAGCGCAAATGCACAAGTCCCTTCATGCCAAGTCCAAGCTTCATAAGCACAAAAGAAGACCGCGAGACAACCACCACCAAGATGGTGCTACGACTACAAGAATCACTTCGACATCTTTGCCAGGTGCTATCAAGGCATCTTCGCCTTTGGACGTACGGCATCTTCGCCTACTTCCCACGAGTACGCCTACAATGACTTAATCAAGTCCAAGGCGACCACCTACGAGAGAGGGTGACACTTCCATCTTCGGAAGCCCCCCAAGGAAGATGGCCGAGCATGGGAAATTCCCTTCGGACATGGAGACGAGCTATGAGGTGCCACATCATATGGGCCTCCAACAACAAGACGGTGACGAGAATGTCGAGCAAGGGCCATCCCCTTCGACCACGACGACAAGCGCGAACCTCTTCAACAACATAAAGACGACGCCAACATTGGACTCCTCCTCCGAGTCAAGCTACGCGACCGCGCATGGAGACATTTGCACCTACATCTCTCCGACACCCACATATGTCGAGATGCCCCAAGTGCAATGTGAGGAGAGCCACCACCACATGAGTGACATGAGTGACTCCACCATACGTGACATTGAGAGCATTTCCTTTGAGAGGATGAGTGTGACCACCACTAGCCCCACACATGAGAGCATGCCACACATCCTATGTGAGGTTGAGTGCCATTTGAGTGACTCCACCAACCATGTGAGTGAGAGCATCCTTGAGGGAGTGAGTGAGCCACAACACTTAGAGAGTGAGGTAGTTGACACGGCATGTGAGGCCACTATGATTTCTAACGACTTACCCTCTACTCCTACTGTGTTTTATTCTTTGGTGCCAGGTCTCCTACATGACGACATGCCTATCCTTGACGAGTCTATTCCTCCATTGGAAAAACGGATGGCCATGGTGGATAATGATGCACCCCGCACATGGTTCCATCAAGATGAAGATGACAACGAGACGATCTTCAACACCTCACCTACAACACATGAGCGATGCTCCAAAGGTAACATAGGTGATGGTGCTTCTCTTGTCCCACTAGTGGACTCTCTTGACATTGATTGATCCCATGATGTTGACCCACCTATTCCCATGCTTCATGCTAGTGACACTTATTCATGCCTTGACTTACCTATTTATGATGAATATGATGATGAGCATGTTGAGTTGCCTAGTTTTGATGCTATGTTCCATAGGATATCATGTGAAAATTCCTTTGGCCACATCATGTTTGACAATCCATTGAACTTGTCATATGCTATGAGTGAGATCTCCCATATTGCATCATTACAATCTCAACATAGTAACTATGCATGCCCCATTAAAATAAATCCCATTTGCACTTATGGCATAGATGACGAGATGATGGCCATTGGATTTTGTTTTTGATGTGATGATATTGCCATGCTTCCTTTACATGATTTGCGCAATTCATCTACTATTCCATGCCATGATCACATTGGTCCGAATATGCATTGTTTTGGATATTGTCAACATTCTCCACGTGATGTTTCTATTAGTGCTCATGAGGAGACCCCCATAGTTTCCTCAAACATATTAGGAGATTTTGATGCATTCCATCCTTTGCATGTTTCTCATAATTGCTTGCACCATATGCATTCCATGAATAACAATGCTCTAGATATTTCTCATGATGCGTTACATCCTTTGAGTCTCCATTATGCCATACATAATAACAAACCTATCATGATGGATGACATGTTTATATATCACGCATCTCATTTATTCGAGCATTGGATATTTTGTGCTGACCGACACATGCACGTGCGCATCATGATGGATGATGTGTACATATACCATGCACACACAATTTTTCCTTTGTCTTTATTTTGTGTAGGTACTCATGTATACTCGTCAACCTCTCAATCCCAAGAGTTGGCGAAACGAGCTCTTGAGAGCAACGATGACTTGGGATCCCGTGGACTATCCTTGCCACCGTTCCCTTCGCGCAAGGACTACGCGCATCTCTTCTACTTGGCTCTCACACGACTATGGGCTATCCACCACTTGTCACCTTATGCCCATTCTAGCGTGTTCACTTTGCATGTTATACTTGCTTCTATGCCTTTGCCATGCAATTGTGACCCTTGCTTGCATCTACCCATGATTGACCATTATGTTACTTCTATGTGTATTTGCATGCTTGGTGGACATCCTTGTTGCTATTGCCATGTTTATCATGTGCCCCATGCTATTGATGCTTGTTGTGTTGGGAGAGTCATGATACCCCATTGCTATTTACATGTGGCCTCTCACCAATAGATTGATGATATTTCTCTCATATCTTGCTTTCATGCTTGTGATATGTCATGTGCATTATTCATGCCCGCTATTTGCACACATGACATGCTTGCCATGATTCCTTCTAGTATGTTGCATCTTCGCACTACTAGCTTGTTTGACTTGATCGCTATGATTGCTTGCTATGTTGCATCACCCATGTTCCACTATTACTTGCTTTCTTGGGTTGATGACATATATGCTCATGCCTCTCACATGACATATCTTGCTCATTGTCACTTGCCTCCATTAGTTGCCTCTTTCATATCACCTTGTATTGAGTGCCAACTTGCTATGCTTATTGATCTTCGAGACTTTGACACTTTACTTGTGATGCATGCTTGTTTGATTGTGCCTATTGCATTTGGTTGTTCTTGCATCATATGCCTCCATACTATGCAATACTCCCTTGTCATTTCTTATGATGAGCATGATGCATACACTTGTTGGGTATCTTACCACACGAATGATAGGTTTTGCCCTTCCGCTAACCTCATTTGTTTTTCCAAGTGTTTGGCATGTTCTTTTATTTTGAAGGATTTACAAGGCGGTACCACCACGAGACATATTGGTTATGTGAAGGCATACAAGATGCGCGACTCCATCATCCTTGAGAAACTCCTAAAGGTGAACTCCTTCCCTTTGAGCCATCCTCATGTACGCATATTGGATGGGTCACTCTTTCATTGTTGTTTCCTTCTTGTTGTCTACATGATACATCTCGTGAACGGAGGAGCGACATTGGAGATTGGCTACATGGACCTTCACATTGAGGAGCGCTCGCACTTATTGGATGCACCTTCGAAACTCCACTCATGCCTCGACATCGAGCTTTGGTACGCCAACACCTCCATATTTGTTGATTGTGCTCATACATGTCATGCTCGATGGACTTATCATACTCACCACAAGTTTGCACCCTATGCATGGATTGACTCACATTATGATTGCCTTGTTGCATCTATTTCCATGTCATCCATGATATATGAGCTTGTGCATTTCCTTAGCAAATTTGTTGTGATCTTCCTTGATGGCATATTCATACATAATGATCACATTGCCTTCCATCAATTGCATGATAACATACACATATTGAGCATCCATTGCCATATTCATGCTATTGACAAACCGTCTCACTATGAAATCATTTTGCACCGTGGTTGCATTGATCATATTTACAACACATTTGTGTACACAATGATTGCATTTCCTCCCATGAATGCTTTGCATCTCATTCTAGATCATCTTGATAAGCTTCATGCGCTTTGTCACGACCAATCTTGCCGCACGGACTCATTCTTGCATGATGGACACTTTGTGTGCGCTAACCATTGTATTTCCGAGTGTTGCTTGTGTTTTCTCTTTTTGCATGTCTATCACTCCGGCGACACCTTGGACTACTTGGATTGCGCAATGTCTTCAACTTCGTCCAACTACAAGTCCGTCTACGACAACCGTTTCCATGGTGATGAGGATCACGATCCGAGGTTGGATCTTTCCCAAGGGGGGGGGGGGAGATGATGCGGAGCATCCCACGTTCATCCCCATGTACACTCCGACTACTCTCCAAATCCCAAGTGGACTTCTGACGAGACCTCAACTATGCGCCATTGGACACAAGGTGAAGTCGCTCCTATCCGAATCGTCACTTTCCACATGTGAGACATGGCTACTACCTCAAACGTGTGTGCTATGCATGTCCAACAACCAAGAGGAAGGCCATGGAAAAGCTACGAGCATTGGACAACACGGCGAGGACACCAAGCGCGAGGAACAAGAGGAAGAGCTGCTGGGAAGCTACAGCGCTCGGACATCCGACAGCCTCCGGACAACTGACGATCTCCGGACGTCCGACGCCTGGAGACTCCACCAGCCAGACCGACCGCAGCCAAGGCTACCTACAGCACCCGGACAACCGCCAGACACCGGACGTCCGACGACTCCCGGGGCCACGGACGACCGAAGCCACCGGACGACCGAACGACCAGCACCCGAGCCTAAACTACGGATGTCCGACATCTCCGGATGTCTGGACCGTCCTGAAGCTCCGGACGACCGACGTCCTCCGGACGTTCGATGCCTGTGCGTTCGCCCGTGTGTTGGGCCGACTCCACTTACCCTTTCATTCACCCATGACTATATATACTCCTCCACCTCCTCCTAGTTACGGTTAGCGTTGATTTAGCTCAAGTTAGAGATAGAGCTTCGCTCATCCATCGGATCTCCTCCTCGTGAGAGACCGCGGCCTCCTCAGAGAAGATCCTATCGGATTCAAGACCCCCTCGTGGGAAGATCCCCTTGTGGATTCAAGACCTCCTCACGGAGAAGATCGGTTACCTATGTATCCTTACCTTTGTTGACTTTGTATCTTGTGCTACTCGTGCTTCGATGATCTAGACCTTGTGTGATTGATCTCTTGTCGGTTGAGTGTTTCTCTCGTTCCTCCCCGTGTTTTCCTCGTGTTCTTCCGCCCGTTCTTCGTGATTCCCCGTAGGATCCACTCCAAACGTGAAAGATCGTCCACATAGGGTTCCACCCTACATCATTCCTCCACCTGACAGCTAGGACCCATAGGAAGGGCTTCTGTATTTCGCGAAAAAACGTTCCCCCCACTGACAGGTCGGATGCACCAGCTATATCTTCGCACGCAAGGAAGTGCCTCCTTATTACGCCCAAAAAATGAATACCCCGTGCTAGCTGGGACCCACCATATTGTTGGGCTGACTTGTGGGCCTACTAAGTTGACGGGGACGGAGGGCTTTGTCAACTTAGTCAATACTCCAGTGACCGTATGATGTCCATCCAATGGCCATAGTGCTTCTTCAACCTCTAGTCTTCTTGCTCCAGCCGCCCAAAGCAGCGCCGGTCATGCCGCCTGCTCTTGCCTCCCGTGGCCGGTTGTGCTACCGCGGAGGCCTCACCGCCCCCATACTACACCATTGGCCAGGCCATCCCTCCACTCACCCACACCCCTGTTATTCTGCGGCGACGGCAGCCTCACACCGCAGCCGAACCAGTGAACCCTCATACTCCTCTATGCGTGGGCATCCACTGCCGCGTCTTCCACGGATCTGCGTCATCCCCTTCCTAGGCCTCGCCGTCGTCCACCGTCGTGGTGCTCTCGGTGCGGCGTGGTCAATGTGGTCAATGACCGACTTCCATCGGAAGAGTACTGTACATGGAGAGGCTGCCAGCTGGGTCCATGGCAGCCGCAAGGAAGTGCCTCCTTATTACGCGGAAAATAATTATTCCTCCGCCTGACAGCAGGGACCCATCGGACGGGCCACCAGTATTTCGCGAAAAAAACATATCCCCCTGACTGCTGGGACCCACTGGACGGGCCACCGTATTTTGCGAAAAAAAATGTTCCCCCCGCTGTCAGTTCGGACCCACCGGAAGTGCCTCCTTATTATGCACAAAAAAATGAATACTCCCCCTACTAGCTGGGACACACCTTGGTAGGAGGCTGACTTGTGGGCCTACTAAGTTGACGGGGACGGAGGGCTTTGTCAACTTAGTCAATGTGAACGATTCTAGCCCCAGTGACCGTACGATGTCCATCCAACGGCTGTAGTGCTTCTTCAACCTCTGGTTTTCTTGCTCCAGCCGCCCAAAGCAGTGCCGGTTGTGCCGCATGCTCCTGCCTCCCGTGGTCGGCTGTGATGCCGTGGAGGCCTCACCGCCTCCTACTACTCCCACCGTTGGCCAGGCCATCCCTCTACTCACCCACACCCCCTGTTATTCTGCGGCGACGGCAGCCTCACACCGCAGCTGAACCAGTGAACCCTCATACTCCTCTCTGCGTGGGCATCCACTGCCGTGTCTTCCCCAGCTCCGCGTCGTCCCCTTCCTAGGCCTCGTCGTCATCAACCGCCTTGGTGCTCTCGGCACGGCGTGGTCAATGTGGTCAATGACCGACTTCCATCAGAAGAATACTGTACATGGATAGGCTGACAGCTGGGTCCATGGCAGCCGCAAGGAAGTGCCTCATTATTACGTGCAAAATAATTATTCCTCCACCTGACAGCGGGGACCCACCGGACGGGCCACCTTATTTTGCGAAAAAAAACGTTTCCCCCTGACTGCTGGGACCCACCAGCTACATCTTGGCACGCAAGGAAGTGTGTCCGGGCAAAAAAAACTATTTGCCCCCCTGACTGCTGGGACCCACCAGCTACATCTTCGCACGCAAGGAAGTGCCTGATAGTCGGGCCCACCTGGTCGAAGCATACGTAGCATTGTCATTCTGGCAGCGAACGTGTACGTACATATATACTGGTCGATGTAGAGGCGCACACGTGTTGTAGTAGAGGCGCGCACATAGCATGTACACGTACGTACAATGACCAGGGTGCAAGAAAGAAAATATGGCCACGTACATACATACGGGCGGGGTCTCGAACGCCTACTCGCGCATACGTACAGCCAGGGCTCGTGTACATGGTTGGGTCAGAGCGGAGAAACAGCGTTGTCATCGTGTTCATGGGGAGCCAACCGGCTGGGTCGGAACGGAATGCATCGTCGAGTTCATCGGGAGGTCTTGGACGGAACAGGCGATGGAAACGGGGCCTGGCGTACCATAGAATGGAGGAAACGGCCTTGTGTTCGACTGGCCATGTTCGAAACGGGATCATGTTCATTTGGAGGGGTCTGGCGTACCGAAAAACGGAGGAAACAGACCTCCTACGATCGAAACGGGGGTCCTGTTAATCGGGAGGGGTGTGGCGTACCGCAAAACGGATGAAACAGACTTGTGTTGGAGCGCTACGGTCAAAACGGGGTCCTGTTCATCGGGAGGGGTGTGGGGTACTGCAAAACGGGACTCCACGGGATACTGTTCATCTCCACCGTCGACCTCCTCCAGCCTCTATGGGCTACTGTTCATCCACCGTCGACCTCCTCCAGCCTCCACGTGCGACTGTTCATCCACGGGCTCCTGTTCATCGAGCCTCCACCGTGCGTACTCCATCGGCTACTATTCAACCGCCCCTCTCCATGGGCTCCTGTTAAACCACCCCTCCATGGGCTACTAGTCATCTACCCCTCCACTATCTACTGTTCATCCAGCCCTCCACGGGGTCGTCCTGTTCATCCAGCCCTCCACGGGTTCCTATTCATCCAGCCCCAACCGGCTCGATCAATCGGGGTCCTGTTCATCCAGAGGCAACGCCATGGGGTCCTGTTCATCCACCCCCACCGCTCACTGTTCATCCACCCCCCTGCAACATTCACTATTCATCCAGAGGCAGCATCGATCGGCTTCAGTTAGCAGCAGTAGTGAAGGAATCGCTCAATCGGGTTCAGTTAACAGCCATCGATCGATCGCTCGGGTTTAGTAACGCGTAGCCTGCAGTGCAATCACTCGGGTTCAGTTAGAGCCCAACGCCTTGCTCGGGTTCAGTTAGAGCCAACGGCTCGCACACACGCGCGTACATGTACGAGAGAAACGCACATCGCTTGGCCCCCGACCACCCACCATAACCGGGAACTCCCCAAAATTTTCCTCGCCCTCGCTTCTACCATGAGTTTTTCCATCATGGATGGCCCAAAGAATGTCATGCAGCTGCGTCTCCGGCCCTGGACGAAAAGCCCATTTTCTTTCATGATTTTTTTGTCATGGAAGTAGGATCCCACCACATCTATGATGATACCGGGTTTTGTCACAATTATCGTCACATAAGTGTCATAAGTATGACAGGAAAAAAAATCGTTCGGCCCAAAATGTCACGGATGTGTTTTTTTTTGTAGTGTCAAGGTCACACCAATTTCTTCACTTTCAAAGTCTTCAGGAGAACCAAAGTCTTCAGCCGAGGACATTCTTTTTTAGGGGTCGACTTTCACTGTAAATATCAAACTCCTCATCAACTTATAGATCATGTGTATACTCACAAACATATTAGTTCCTTAACCTATAAGTTTTCAATACACCAAAATCACTAAGGGGCACTAGATGCACTTACAATCTGCCCCTTTTTGGTTAAGTTTTCAACGGGGATAAACATATGAATTGAAAGTGCTCAATATTGAGGAATTTAATTGCAAGATATAGAAGAACTCCCCCTGAAGATGTGCATAGTGAGGAATTTGCTTTTGAAGCAATGCACACTTGAAGAGTAGAATCATGGAGATCTCCCCCTATATCTTGTAATTCATACATGCATTTAACATATCGAATGAAGAATTTGAAATGCATGATGAAATATGATGAATGATCTAATTCAGCATGCGTGCATAGGATATATGAGGAAATAGCATGCAGAAAAACAGAGCAAAAGTATCAGGTCACCATCATACTTAAGTTTACAACTCAGTCAGCAAACACTTCAGAAGAGCGAGAGTTGCAACTTAACAAAAAAACGCCCATATAGATAGACCCTCTTGAAGACTAACTCAAATTTCTCCCCTTTGTCATCTAATGACCAAAAGGGACGAAAAGTGAGGACTAACGCCCCTGAAGAATTTCATCATGAAGTTCATGGAGGAGCGCCAGCGTTGTTGGGGTTGGTTGTTGGAGTAGGGCCTGCTGTAGTGTCGCCCAAATCTTCATTTTCATCGGTGTCGCGTGATGAAGAATATGAGCTGGGCACCAAGGGAGGAACTTCTACTTTCTTGAATTTCTTCGCCGGAGGCTTAGACCAGCTGAAGTCCTGCTTGAAACCCATTTGCTTGAGATCCTCCTCACCGTAGAGATGAGTTAGAACAGCCCAGGTGCAATCAAAAAGTTCACTGAGGTAGTAATGGTTCTTCTTCACTGAATTATACGTAGCAGTCATGTTGTGAAGAATTGAACCAAACTGATGCTTGACCCATTTATGATTGCGATCGACCTTCTGATGAAGACTGAGGAGAAGCTCATGATCAATCATCACCCTTGGAGCTGTTGCCTGAGGACTTTACTTTGAGGTATTGGCGGCAGAATCATGAGTGGCAAAGTCATCATTGGTGGAGTATGAGGCAGCTTTGCGGAACTGTCCATCCAATGGACGAATGCCCTCATCAACAATTGCAGGGGCCTTGCCTTTTCCATCAACTGAGGAAAATGTCCGCTTGCGGACATCAATATGGGACAAGTAACTGCCATGGTTGAGTGTGTCAGCCTTGTAGTTGATTGAACACCTTGATCTAAGGAATCTCATAATCTAGGGAGCGTAAGGCTTCAATTCAAAGGGAGACAAAGCAACATTTGCCATAATTTGCATGAAGAAGTCATGGTAGTTCCTTGGGATACCATGCATGATATTGAACAACATATTCTTCATCATGCCAATGACTTCTTCGTCATTTGAGTCATGGCCTTTGATAGGACTCAATGTCTTGGTCAGAATGCGATAGACAGTCCGAGGCACATATAGCAATTCCTTCACGAGGAATTTGGTTCTTGGGGCTTGCCCAGGCTTCTGCGGTTTCATCAGTACTTGCATGTAGTGATCAGACAGTTTAGGTTCACTATACATAAGAGGTGCACCTTCAAGGGGAGGACTAATGGGCAGGCCATGAAGTAATTCAGAGGCTGGTGCTTTGAAGTGAGTATTCTCTGTCATCCAGTCCAACACCCAAGCGTTGACATCTTCAACATTTCCGGTGATGTGCAGCGTTGCATAGAATTGAAGAATCAGTTCTTCATTCCGATCACATATATCTGTGCAAAACTTGAGCAATCCAGCGTCATGAAGAGCATTGAGCATTGGTGTGAAGCACGACAGCGATTCCATGTCCACGTGAGGAATATGTGCATGATCAAAGATTTTGTCCTTATCAAAAAGCAGTGAAGAATAGAAGTTTGCTTGGCTGGCAGTCCAGAAACGCTTCCTTCTTAGACGACCAGAGTCATAAGGATTGTAGTTAGTGAAGAACACATGCTCACGGAAGAAATCATCAGCCTTGAATTTTGGCGTCTTCGAGAATGGATTCTTCGGCTTAGGTAGAGGAGTATCAGTCAATTGCAGTATAACCTCATTAATCTCAATCTATGGAGCCGCAGATTGAGGAATTTCAGCTTATGCTTCAGTAGCAGCCTGGGTCTCCATTTCTTCAGCAGCTTTGTCATCAGCACTAGTGGCTGGAATATCTTTAGGAATGGAAGGGCAATGTGAATTTCATTAGAGCCCATCTGAACTTTAGTAGGTACTGGGGACTGAGGAATTTGTTGCAGTGGTGTGAACAAAGGAGAGTTGGGGTGCTGACTTTCCCAAAAGTCATCATTCATCACTGGTGTGGTGCTCCCAATGTCCACATTTTCATCTTCTTCCATTTCTTCCATGCCTGGCTCTTCAGCAGTGAACTGAGGCATTGGCGATGATACCAGGGGAGTTGAAGTGAGAGTGTCCACTTCGATTTCTTCATCCATCTGCTCTGTCGAAGTAGCAGAGGGATTTTCTTTGATCTTCACAAAAAGTCATCATTCGTATGGAATCTCATAATCTTCACCAAAAGGAATAAGTTCCTTTGATGGCTGGCTTGAGAGAGGAACAACATCAATTAGATTCTCAAGAGATCTTGTCAAAATCTTTGCCTTCTTGAGTGCAGAAGATTCTGAGGAAGCAGATGCTTTCCTTTTCTTCAGAGCAGCTCGCTTCGCAACCTTTGTTTTCCTCACTTCCAGAGCAGCAGGAAGAACTCGGCTTGGTGTTTGCGTTGGTGCAGGAAGAACAGAGGAAATTGGTGCAATTTCTTCAGGCACAACTGATGCAGTTGGCCTGTCTTGTTCAGCTTCTTCAGGTGCAGCTTCAGATGCTTCAGCTGGCCTGCCATGTTCTTCAGGCGCAACACTAGTGGTTGCCCTGGCAGTTTCTTCAGCGGCTGGAATTTCTTCAGCAGCCCTGGTGCTTGCAGTTTCATCTGCAGCCTGATTTTCATCTGTGGTGCTGGCCTGTTCTTCAGTTTGTGAAGTAGATGCTTCAGCCTGAGGATTTTCAACGTGCGTTGGATCAGCAGCATTGGAAGTGATTTTCTTTGTCAGTTTGACAAATCTGACTTTGGCACCTAGCCATTCTGCCTTGTAGGCGTCAAATTCATGACTGAGCTTCTGGATCGCAGATTCTAGAGCGAGGAGTTGTTCAGGCGAAAGCTGGAGAACGTTATCCTTCAGATAGCGTTGTTTCTTATACTGCGCTATCTTCACACTCCTAGCTTGATCATATTTCCATTTTTCTTTAGCGATGAACGCTGTCAACATGTGACTTTGTCCTCGGGTGATGCCTAGCTCTGGCAGAGGAGTGTTTGGGTCATTGTGCCAGAGGTCAATGAAATCCAGGATCTTCTTCAAATCCAATAGAAGAGGCACATCTCTGCCCTTGGATCTAGTGGCCCTTTACTGTCTGTCTTTGATGATATTGGCTAATTCTTCATCATCAGCTTCATCATCATCAGAGGGTACTTGGAAAACAACTTGCTTCTTGTGAGGACTTGGTCTAGTGCCGCGTCCTGTAGTGGCCTTGGTCTTCCGCAAAGTAGGGCCTTTTGAAGACAGAGGAGGAGATGAAGAACTTGCAGAAGCTCCTGAGGCAATTGAAATGCGTGTGGTCCTTTGGCAAGTGGCGAGATGCATAGGTGCTGAGGACCTTGCCGGAGGAGCTGAGGGTTTTGCAACCGAAGGAACTGGAGAAGCTTGAGGGATTTGCTGTGAGGGCACTGAGGAGCTTGGCCGTGAGGGCATTGCTGAGGAAGGTGGTTTGCGAGCAGGCTTCTTAGGCATAGCCTTCTTGCTTGTGGTGGCCTCAGCAGCGGCTGCCGGTGTCAAAACCGGCGGATCTCGGGTAGGGGGTCCCGAACTGTGCGTCTAAGGCTAATGGTAACAAGAGACTGGGGACATGATGTTTACCCAGGTTCGGGCCCTCTCGATGGAGGTAATACCCTACTTCCTGCTTGATTGATCTTGATGATATCAGTATTACAAGAGTTGATCTACCACGAGATCAGAGAGGCTAAACCCTATAAGCTAGCCTATGGTATGATTGTTGTGTCCTACGGACTAAACCCTCCGGTTTATATAGACACCGGAGGGGGCTAGGGTTACACCGAGTCGGTTACAGGGAAGGAGATCTCCATTCGAATCGCCAGTCTTGCCTTCCAAGCCAAGGAGAGTCCCATTCGGACACGGGACGAAGTCTTCAATCTTGTATCTTCATAGTCCAACAGTCTGACCAAAGTACATAGTCCGGCTGTCCGGATACCCCCTTATCAGGACTCCCTCAGTAGCCCCTGAACCAGGCTTCAATGATGATGAGTCCGGCGCGCAGGTTGTCTTCGGCATTGCAAGGCGGGTTCCCTCTCCAAATACTCCAAAGTAATCTTCAAACACTTAAATCGTGTCCGGTCTCTGCAAGATAAATTTCGCATACCACCGTAGAGAGAATAATATACCACAAATTCAACCTGCTGATAGCTCTTTGTGGCGTGACATCACGCCATGGCCCGGTCATTATTCGAACCGTTTTTACAACCAGCTACCGCACATATTGCGAGGCGGTTTCTTTGGCACGTCTTGTCAAAGCAGAGATCGTGTCCCCCTATCGCGGGATCTTCATCAATATGGGTATGGGTAACCCAACCAGCGCCATTAACCGAGGCGCTTGGGAAATAAGAGATTTTGAGAGGCAAGTGGGGAGGCACACATTCTTTCACCGTCTTTATAAAGGGATATGGATCCCCGTTTTTACCCACGCCTTCTTCCTCCTTTGCTCATCCGTTCTCGCACTCTCAAGACCTAGCGCCCAAGTTCTCACCTTCTCCATAGGACCATTCACAGCATGTCCGAAGCGGGAGGCAAGTGGATGGCCTCCTCCGTCACGGAGAAGGATATCACCAAGCTTCGGGCGGCCGGATACCTGGCCGAAAACATCGCGCACAGGCTTCCGGCGGAGGGAAAAATCACCCCTACCCCAAAGTCTTGGGAGAGAGTAGTATTCCTCCCTCATTTCATCTGCGGACTAGGATTTCCACTCCACCCATTCGTCCGTGGGATCATGTATTACTATGGGCTAGATTTCCACGATCTAGCCCCAAATTTCGTCCTCAACTTCTCAGCGTTCATCGTCTTGTGCGAGGCCTTCCTCCGCATCAGGGCCCACTTCGGCATGTGGTTGAAGATCTTCTGTGTGAAGCCGAAGATCATTAGCGGCCAGTAGGCGAAGTGTGGAGGCGCCATGGTGGGCAAAATTCCTAATGTTACATGGCTTGACGGCTCCTTTGTGGAGACCGTGAAAGGGTGGCAATCAGGGTGGTTCTATATCACCGAGCCGCGCGACGCCAATTGGGTGGCGGCCCCCAAATTCTGATCCCGAGTCCCCATACGGCTCACCTCTTGGGAGAAGAAGGGCCTGGCCTGGGGCGAACCTGTGGAGCTGAACGGACTCGAGACCTGCATCAAAAGTATGAGGGACAAGAACATCAAGCTTGTCAACGTGTCCAGGTCATGCTCGTCCGCCGGATTCTCCCGTGTCAAAGACAGGCTTTCAATATGTGAGAGTTTGATCCAGCCGAGCACCAGACGCTGCACGAGCTTTTCGACACGACGCATAAGAACGTCTGGAAGGTGCTATTCAAGACCGGCGAAGTTCCTCCTCCCATTTCCAAGGATCGCGGGCTTAGCGCAAAGCGCCCCGCGAATTCGGTAAGTCCTCTAACCATCAAAAGATGTACTTGTCCCAGCATATTTGCGGGAGGGTTTTAAGTCGCCATGCTGACAAAAAAGGATTACATGAAGACGGCGGAGCAGATCGACTGTACGGCTCCGCTGCCCGAAGAACCAGCGACCGCACTGCTAACGGATATGCTGGCTCCGGCGCCTTACAAGGTGCTGGAGAAGAAGGCCAAAAAGAAGGCCACGAGGACCAGGAAAGGTCTTAGGCGCAAGGTTGCACCAGACACCTCGCCCGAAGACGATAAGGCGTACTCCTCCCACGAAGGGGGGGGGAGAAGAAGAAGAAGAAGAAGAAGAAGAAGGCCTCCCCGTCCGGGGAGGCCAAAGGGTCCAAGAGGGCGGCCGTGGGGACCAGAAAAGGTCTCTGTTGCAGGCTCGTGATTGGCTCATCATCCGAGATGACGAGGCAAATTCCTCCCACGGAGATGGGGGGAATCATGAAGAAATGCCCCCTCCCCGCACTGGGGAGGAGAAGAAAAGAAAGGCCGCCTCACAAGAGGAGGCCAGGATGCCGAAGAAGGGGAAGGCGTCCCTTCCGGATCACTCCACCACTGCCGCTTATAGCGAAGCGGAGTGGATGCCCAGGCGCAAGCCCTGGGCGAAGTCGTGAGTATCCGCATTATGCAATATTTTCGTGCGACTCTAACTTTCACGTTCATAATAACACTGAACACATGTATGCAGTCTGGCTAGGTCCAATCTCGGGGCATCTTCTTCGGATGGGTCCTTGAGTGCGCCGGAGATGGATTTGCTCCCGACGGCCACCTCCCCACGACCTGCGGATGACACCGAGGTGTTGTCCCGAAGGGTATAAGAGCAGGGGGTGATGCTTCCGGAGAC